>NW_026043417.1:0-41006 GCF_023856365.1 Brienomyrus brachyistius
TAACATAAAAAAAATGTTTGAGTTGTTATATACAGTATAGGACTGTGCAAAAATCTTAAGCAACAAAAGAAAATTATTTTTGACGTTATTTATCTGAGCAGTCAGTGTGTATTCACTCTGAAAAAAAAATGCATGATTTAACATATGAACTAGGGATGTGCACCATTCAGACTGATTTGAGAATGAAATTCTCAAATACGTATCCTAAAATTCAGGATTTTGAATACATATATGAACTTGAATTTCAGTTCATTTTGTTAATCTGAATTACATTTGAATTGTGGTTGAAAACAGGTTGTGGCATTGAAATTTATATTTGAATTTAAAGAAGAAGAACGAAAAAAGGGTTTGGATTCAAATTCAAGTTCATATACGTACTGTAGGTGTAGCTTTTAACTAAAATATGAACTTTAATTTAAATATGAATTATACATAAACACATTAACATTGTTATACATCATTGTTATAAAAATGTCGTTTTGTAAAGAATGAAATAATGCAACATTTGAAGTGTCACCTAAAATAATAATTATACTGTCATTTTGTGCACCATGGTGGATCTGCTCATAGGAAGAGCTGAGTGTCTCTCCTTAAAAGTCAGTGTTGGCTGCAGTGACGGCAGTTTCTAACCTAAGAAACGTCCCTGTTGGGGAAAGCGCCCGGCGTTTCCACCCCAACTCCACATTTATGAGACACACACAGGTTACAGTTTTACTTGCAAGGGTACCCACACTCTCTGCAATGCAAACTACAGCAGAATGTGTTACAAAGGGTGGTTCCCCTTGTCTTCTTTATTTATAGTCAATGGGGGGCGCAAGAGAGGGAAGTGAGATTCTTATCTAAGTAGGCAGCTGTTAACCACCTACTTAGAGTACAATAGCTAAGAGTATGTGGCTAGAAGATAAGAAATAACGTATACATATATATTTACACTCATTGCTGATCATACAGAAATGATTAACAACTGTTTCTTCAACCTAACAGTCCCTCCTGTTTATCATGACAGTATGATCAGAAGCATCAACATTGTACAAGTTGCAAAAGCACTTTAGGTACAACCTTCATTTAGACCACATTGTCATTATCCTGGAAAACATTTAATTCCGGTTCTTCAGGTCCGAGCCCTGCACGGGTGCTTTCGGCTCGGCCGTCATTATGAATTATATGTCTTCTTCATCGCCATCGCTGGAAACAGGCTCTGTCTCTATAGTTTGGGTAAGGGAGAGAAACATTGTACTGCGTGTCCGAAAAGCAGCGTTAAGAGCTTGATTAATAAACATTTTCAAACATGGTATAACAGTAATAAAACAACAGAAAAATAAAATGAAAAACAAAAGAAAATATAAGTGAAACATTACTTTGATATCCTATACCTGCAGAAGATATTCATAGCTCTGCCATACACCGTAGGTCCTTCACTATGAGTGAGCATTACTGAACAAACATAGCAATTTGTCACATTTTTCGCTGTTACAGTATCATGTACATATCGGTACCAGTAGTTTTGCATAAATGGATGTGAGTGGTCAGCGGGCAACGGGCGTAGATGGAAGTCATCATGGGTCCATCGCCGTAGGTGCTGTAATGGAGCTGGTGAGAGCCAGGACAACCATACAAGTCCTACAACAAGAATGACCCCTAGAGTCACTTTACCACATCCCCACCCTATCAGGGCCATCCTAAATAGAGTGCAGCTCAGTTGTTTTCTTCACCGGGTTGAGACAACAGCACCCTATTGGTTACTGTGCCTTTGTAGCGGACTTCCACTGCTACTCTGTTGCTGAGGCCTCTGATAAGGGCTTGATGGGTTTACAGTGACTTTTGTGTATCCAGGAAGGTCGTTCTGCGATCTTTACTGCTGTTGGTGTTGTAAGGAGGACTTGATAAGGACCGTCCCACCGAGGTGTGCTCCAATCTTTCCGCAACAGGACCTTGACCAGGACCCAATCTCCCGGCTGCAAGTTATCCTGTTGAGTAGAAACAGAATTTACCGGCAGACTACTGGGGCTATGTTTTTGTTGTGATGTTAGTAGTTTACGCATCCAATCGGCCAGCGTATTTTCTCGGTCTGCTTTTTCTATGTCATTCATTTCAGTTGCTAGGGGAAATGGTCTACCATACACTATTTCAAAAGGTGTTAATCCTGCAGGAGTGGGAGTTATTCTCATCCATAATTTTACTAGAGACAAACATTCTGGCCACGGCCTTTTTGTCTCTTCCACTGTCTTTCTTAGCCTTGTTTTAATAGTGCCGTTGGTCCTTTCCACTAAGCCTGCGCTCTGAGGGTGATACGCACAATGATTCTTAAGCGTAAAACCTAATGCTTGTGAGCAAAGGGACATAGTCTGATTTACAAAATGAGTCCCATTGTCTGATCTTATAATATGAGGTATGCCATAGGTAGGGAAATAATGGCTTACCAAACATTTTGCAACGGTCATTGCATCACAATGCTTTACAGGGTATATTTCTACCCACTTAGAAAAGGTGTCTATAATAACTAGACAGTATTTCTTTCCTTGTGACCAAGATAATTCAATAAAATCCATATGTACAACTTGAAACGGATACTCAGCTGTGGGGAACTGGCCACGTTTTGGTCTGATGTTTCCTTGTGCATTGTGTTTACAACAAATTAAGCATGTCCTACAAAATTGTTTTGCATAATCAGAAAAATTTATAGCATAGAAATATTGTTGTATGATATGTACCATCCCTCCTGTTGAGACATGAGTATTTCCATGGCTCACCAAAGCAGCTGTTTTGTATAAATTTTTTGGTAGGATGGGCTTGTCATTCATATAGTAAACTTTCTCTCGTTGTATTGCTCCTCTTTTGATCCAACTTTGTACTTCTATTTTAGGAGCATGAATCTGTGCATCACATAGCACATCGCTATCTATAAAAAGAATGTCTGCCACTGATAAGGTAGGTTGTTTCAGTGCCGCTTCTTTGGCGGTTTTATCTGCAAAACTATTTCCTGCGGTTTCTGCAGAGTCATCAGTCTGGTGTGCTTTGCATTTGCACAGTGCAAAGTGAGTCGGTAAATGCACAACGTCTAATAATCTAAGTAGCAAATTTGTATGAGTAAGAGATGTGCCCTGTGATGTTCTAAAACCTCTATTTTTCCAGACTCTTGCATGGTGATGGACAGCTGCAAACACATATTGACTATCAGTGTAGATAGTAAGTGACTTGTTCTTGAACAGTTCACATGCCCTGATCACAGCATAGAGTTCAGCCGCTTGTGCTGAACAAGTAGAAGGGAGTGCATTGGCTTCTAACACTTCAGTAGATGTAACTACAGCATACCCAACTTTATTTTTTCCCATATCATTTTTTGATGCTGAGCCATCTACATAAACAACTTCTGATCCTGGTATAAAAGTTTGCAGAATATCTGCTCTTGGTTTTGTTTGTTCTTCTATTGTTGCTTTGCAAGAATGTGGCTCCCCATCCTCTGCGGTGGGGAGGAGCGTGCTAGGGTTCAATAGGCCACACCGCTGAAGTTCAATGTTAGGTTGTGAGAGCAAAAGTGACACTAAGGTAAGATGTCTTGTATGTGTTAAGAATGGAAGCGGTGTCTGCAACAAGATTAGAGACACAGAATGAGGAACTTTAAGTATGAGGGGGTGACAAAGTACCAATTCTGCTGATACCTTTACTGCTTCTGCAGCAGCTGCACATGCCTGTAAACACTGTGGAAAGCCAGCTGCTACTGCATCTAATCGTTTTGAATAGAATGCTAACGGTCTCTCTTTTGCTCCGAATGGCTGTGTTAATACTGCTTTCATATAACCTTGATTAGCATCTACACATAGGGTGAATGGTTGTTGATAATCTGGTAGAGCAAGGGTCACATTGGTTTGCAACATTCTTTTTAAATTTGTAAAAGCATTTTCTCCGTCCTCAGTCCATTGTATTTTGTCCTTTAGAGTCATCTCCTTCCCGTATATTAAATTTTGCAAAGGTTGAACTAGAAAAGCATAATCTGGTAACCATTCTCTACAATAATTGCAGAGCCCTAAAAAGGACATCATCTGTTGTTTAGTCTGTGGTTTAGGTGCTTCCTGTATAGCTTGTTTCCTTATCTCTAGCAGCGAGCGACCTTTTTGTGAAAGGTTATGCCCTAAATAGACAACTGTCTTTTTGCAATACTGCAACTTCTGTTTAGAAGCTTTATGTCCAGTATTGTATAAATGCTGAAGCACAGTTAGGGTAGTTTCTTTGCAATGTTGTTCTGAATCTGCTGCTATTAAGATATCATCCACGTATAGTAATACCTGACTATGTGATGGTATTTCACAGGTACTCATAGAGTATCTAAGGGCCATGGTATATACATGTGGACTTTCAGAAAATCCCTGAGGGAGTCTAGTATATGTATATTTTTTCCCTTTATAGGTAAATCCAAATAAATGTTGAGAATCAGGGTGCAATGGTACTGAGAAAAATGCATTACTAAGATCCACTACTGAGAAGTAGCTTTTATCAGGAGTCAATGAGTTGAGCAATAAGTGTGGGTTAGGCACGTCTGGTGCTGCATGTTGCACTATGTTATTAACCGGTCTTAAATCCTGCACCATGCGCCATTTCCCTGTATGTCCCTTCTGGACTGGAAAGATAGGAGTGTTGCAAGTGGCTTCAGGAGCCTCTCGCAATATTCCTGATGCTAACATGTCTTGCACTACAGGGGCTATACCTTTTTCTGCTTCAGGTTTTAATGGGTATTGCCTAACTACCGGACGGTGTTCTGATTTCACAATTACTTTGTAAGGTGGAAACCCCTTTACCAGCCCTACATCAGTGGGGGAGGACGACCACAACCCTTCTGGGAGGCGATCTAGATCTGGACATGATCCCTCCTCCAGGGTTGAAAAAATTTGTCAGGTTGGGTCCTTTAAGTGTGTGGTGGGAGTGGTTTGAACTCTCCATCCCAAAGGAAACCGCCACACATTGTGTTTCTCATCATAGCTCCAACAGGAGCCAGATACGGGTTGGTAGTCATTGTAACTGTGCATAGAATCTCGTAAGAACATCTCTACATCTCTCCACTGCATCTGGGGTGGTTTTGAAAGAGATACGTGTGGTGTTCTCTCTCTAAATACAGCCTGTTGCTTGTTAGATAAAATGACTGAGGCTGCTGAAAACCCAGTGGTGGGGTTAACATACATATGTTGTAAGGTAATACAAGTGTCTTGGAGGGCATGAAACGTTTTGTCATAGACATAATCTGGTCCAAGGGTGTCTTTGTACCACATAGTGACGTGTAAGGCATCGTCAGGCATGAACTGGGCCTGTCTAGGGGACTGCTTTTCTCTAGTTTTCCGCAATAATTCTCGTGTCTGTGCAGTTCCCCCTAGGTCCAGAGACCAGTAATATTGTGGTGTTGTGGTTCCTTGCACAACATAAGCTTCTTCATTTACGATTGCTTTCATGCCAGTGGCTGTGGCAACCACGCTAATGCCCATTTGTACCATAAGGTCTCGGCCTAACAAGTTAACAGGACAAGAAGGGCTTATTAACACCTGTGCTTGACATTCAAGTCCAGTTTCCTTATCTTTTACTGCAACTGGGTTTGTTAACTGATGTCTGTCTGTCTGACCTCCTGCCGTTTTTATATTTATGACTGATGAAGAATATGTGACTCCGGGAGGACTGGAGGTTAGGACAGTCCTACATGCTCCAGTGTCACACAGACATTCATATACTTTGCCGTTTATGACTAACTTCCGACTTGGCAAGGTTTCCCACTGCCTTTCTGCTAATAACTGACACACTGCTTGTAAATCTATTTCCTTATCTAAAAGGTCTTGTAAAGTGACCTCCGTTTCCTTTCTTAAAATCACCTCTGTTTTGCCTCGGATGGTGTCGGTAACAGGGGCCTCCGAGGGGGGTCATTGATCATTGTTTTCAATGGAGTTTGGGTTATATGGTTGTTTCCCTACTCTACAATTCCTAGCTAAGTGTCCAGGTTTCCTGCATGTCCAGCAAATGTTATCTTGCTGAGACGAATTCCTGTAATTGTTTCTGAAAACACCTCTCCCCCTTCCTCGGCCTCTTGACCTTCCTCTGAATCCTCCCCTCCCCGGAGGATTCATTTGCACTAGCGCTACTACTTCTGAGGCGCTGAATATTGTGTCTGTCTTTTCCTGTTTCTGCGCTTTCTGCGCGTGTTGAGCATATTATAGTGCTTGTTGGACTGAACCAGTATTCTGATGTACCCAATGTTTGTCAAGATATTTTCGCAATTCGGGCTTTAGGCCTGCGACAAAAGCTCGTTTTAGCTGTTGTTGGTACACTCCTACTGCCTCTTCATCAAATGGGATCCCTGAGTTTCCTCTAAATACAACTCTCATTCTATCCATAAAATCCTCAGGTTCCTCTCCATCTTTTTGTTTACATTGCGCTATTCGTCCATAGTCTGCGCGTCTTACGAAGGCTGTCTCTACCCTGTTTCGCAAGTCTCGTAATGCTTGTATGAGTTCCTGCGAGTCATGTGCTAAGACTTCATCATTATTACCATGTCCTGTGAAGTCTCCCGCTACACGTCCCCATTTATGGGTAAACAACTGTCTGAGACATCTATACATTTCCCTGCCGTTCAAATGAAAACTACTTTGTAATTCTAGGATGGCAGTCCAAAACTCGGGTACCCCTTCTTCAACCGGGGGTATTCCTTTTAAAGCCGCTGTTCTATCCTCAGCGGTCCAGGGTCTATATACTAACATAGTTTCGGGTCCTGCATTATTTGGGCCTCGATTTGGATTTGCCACTTCTACGAGTGGACACACCAAATCATTCTCCCAGTCTTCCTGTTCTGTGTCATTTTTTGGATGCCAGCGTACTTTACTTGTCTCCAGATCCTTTAACGGATACAGAGAAGGGTTAGACCCTCGGGTCATCATTCGAGATGATTCCCCTCCTCCTATTTGTCGTCTATTTACAGCTGGAACTGGTGCAGGCGCAATCATTGGAATTTGTGGGGGCAGTAAGGGAACTGGAGCGGCAGAAGATTTTGTTGCCGTCTCCTCATCTAGTGTAATTAAAGTCGCCTGTAATTTTTTCTCCTTATTTCCCTTTTTTTGCTGTCTTTTATTATCTCTTAATTTACTCTGTTCTAACCATGCATCAGAAAAAACATATTCTTTTTTTCTGTCTTTACCTTCTTTCTTATTGGTAGTCTGTAACATCTCCAGTTTTAAGTTTCCCTGTAATTTTAATATATCTGGAGTGTGGAGTTTTCCTTCAAACCCATGTTTTTTTCCTCCATCTCTGACTACTTATTTGTCCTGATCCTGGCTTATATCCTTCCATAAACTTCTCATCTCCCTCTAGTTCCATTTGTTTACTTTGATTCTTCCCCATTGTTACCTTTTAATGGATACACTACAAAAAATAAAAAATCCTAAAAGCAAGTCTCTGGCATGAGACCTCAGGAGGACACTAACACGGCCTTCTACTGCTCCCTATTAGAGCAGCGGTGTTAGTTTTCAGGGATGAAACCCGTCCTTGATCCTTCAGTCACCAGTATGTTGTTGCTTTTAGGGTGGATCGTGTAGGTTAATCTAAAACCTATAAAAACACATCCACATACAACACTGTATATATTTCCAACAACGCCTACTTTCTCTCCCGGTTAATTTCGGCTAACCTCAACCACATGCATGTCTTGGCCACCTACTTATTTAGGTGCCGTATCTCTCACTTGGCCACCTACTCACTTAGGTGCCATATCTCTCACCTGTATAGTGTGCTCTCTGATCCGTCACCGAGGTCCTTCAGACATCACCAGACGTCGAGCGCAGTTCTAACCACCGGCCTGATGACGAATTCACATCACAGGTCTTTCTTGCACCCGACTTCGAGTGGCTGTCGACAGACTTCGGTGTCGCTTCTCTCGGCGTACTGGAGACGTCTTCGGGGTTCCTCGGATCCGGCTCGAAGGACCAAATTCTATGTTGGGGAAAGCGCCCGGCGTTTCCACCCCAACTCCACATTTATGAGACACACACAGGTTACAGTTTTACTTGCAAGGGTACCCACACTCTCTGCAATGCAAACTACAGCAGAATGTGTTACAAAGGGTGGTTCCCCTTGTCTTCTTTATTTATAGTCAATGGGGGGCGCAAGAGAGGGAAGTGAGATTCTTATCTAAGTAGGCAGCTGTTAACCACCTACTTAGAGTACAATAGCTAAGAGTATGTGGCTAGAAGATAAGAAATAACGTATACATATATATTTACACTCATTGCTGATCATACAGAAATGATTAACAACTGTTTCTTCAACCTAACAGTCCCAAACACTTTTCCTGCATCAAAAGTCAAACTAGTCCCTATTCCTGCCATGAAAGGTTCACATAATGTCACCGATACCTGAACCAACCATGTTTATCAGAGGATGCCAACCCTTTGGCTGCAGCTTTCTCTGCACACGCTGAGAGAGTCTTCAGTGTAGCAGGAAAAGATTTCAGGCCAGAAGATTGCAAATTAAATCATGAAACCTTTGAAGATATTATGCTGAATAAATGTAATAATAATGAAAAATTAGCAATGTGTATTGGAATAAAGCATAATTGTATTTGCCATGACGTTTTGCTTTTCGCTGTAGTGCTATGGTTGAACGGAAAAACTTACTTTTGTGTGCATAAGAAAATAAATAGGAGGAACTACGAAACCAAGTAATTCCTTTTACTATGTATACTTTTTCTTTAATGTTAAAAGATAGACAAACTAGTAATGGGCAAACAGCTCTTCGGCTCTTGAATTAAATTATGCAGGTACTACAGCAAAATGCTCAAAAATACCAAAACACATCAAGAGCTAAATATGCAAAAACAATAAATACCTTCCTGTGGAAAAGGGGCAACATAAACCAAATGTAAAGTCACGAAAATCATGAAAATATAAAGTACACTTTACACACTTCATTTCTTTGAATTGAAATTAATTATATTCATCTACCTTCATACATTAATACAAGACATTATATGATTATAATGTTTGTTATTATCATATAATTTTTATTTAGGTATTATGTAGGTGCAGTTAATGTATAGTGTTACCTGATATATACTAATAAGCAGTAATACAATAAAAAGAGAGAAGAATGTCAGCTGTTCTCCAAGAAGTTACTGATTTCTTGGATGGCTAGAAGAACATCGATTCAGTTCCCAAAAATCTGTAAGAACAATTTTTGAGGATCTGTATTTTCCATTGTTATTCTCAAAGGGCTGTCATCATGACTATTTTGCTTTTCAGGTAAAGACTCCAACAGCAGGACTGTGGTACAGCAGCCTGTGTCTGACACATTGCAGCCAGGAGACTCTGTGAGCCTGCAGTGTACGATAGAGACTGGGAGCTGTGCAGGAGAACACAGTGTTTACTGGTTCAGACATGGATCAGGAGAATCCCTTCCTGGAGTCATTTACAGCCCTGGAAACAGCAGTGATGAGTGTGAGAAGAGCCCTGAGGCTGGATCTCCTACACGGAGCTGCGTCTACAGCCTCCCCAAGGGGAACCTCAGCCTCTCCGATGCTGGGACTTACTACTGCGCTGTGGCCATGTGTGGGGAGATGCTGTTTGGGAACGGCACATAGCTGGATATAGATGGTAACACCCAGTGTGGGGAGATGCTGTTTGGGAACGGCACACAGCTGGATATAGATGGTAGCACCCAGTGTGGAGAGTATATCTGCTTCAAAGTTTTATTTAGCTTATTCTGCTATTAAGACATTTATTTCTTTTTTTAATGTAATGAATTTTCTAATTTAAGTGCTTAAATTAAATTACACAGATGTTAATTTAATAATTATCCATCCATCCATCCATTTTCCAAACCGCTTATCCTATTGGGTCGCGGGGGGTCCGGAGCCTAATTTAATAATTATTTCAAATATTAATATCCATCCATCCATCCATTTTCCAAACCGCTTATCCTATTGGGTCGCGGGGGGTCCGGAGCCTAATTTAATAATTATTTCAAATATTAATATAAATTGTTAAAATACAAAATACTAGAAGTTCATGTTAAAAATGGACTATTTACAAAACAACTGCTGTAATGTGTTATCGATTTGATCTTTAACTAATGTAATGTAAGCAAATGGGAAATGTGTCTCTATATCATTATGCTGAAATCTATCTCTTTGTTACAGGCTTTCAGAAGCTGCTGGATCCTCTTCACTCTGGCTTGCTGATAGTTTTATCTTGCAGCATTATTCTGAACGTTGCTCTCATTTGTATAAGATGTAAACTGACCTGTACACACTGTGCAGGTACGCTGCCCGGCTTTATGCACTCAGAAGGACAAAATGTAGATTTTAACAAATTATAGAAATATAAAATTGTTTTATGATAGATAACATTTTCATATTAAAACCACTCTTGCAGGTAATACAGTTTTAAAATCCATTATTAAATCTCACCTTATTTATATAAACCTTTTTGTACTGTAAGATTTACATTTTTGTATTATATCTTTCATATTTTGCAAAATCTATTGAAATATACATGTTGCAATAAGTTGCATATCAATAACTTTTATTACCAAGATCTCCTTTATAGCAATTTTATTATATATGATATATGAGAACAAATGACACGTATCCAAACATGCACACTTAAATTGACAGAAGTCATTTTTACTTTCATTTTTGAGACAAAAAGGATGTTGATTGCTTGAAAATTCGGAATGTTATCTGACCACGGTATGATACCGTGCGAAATTAAATAATATATTGATGTGTTATATATTTTAAACAGATGAAAAGAACAGTGATATATCAAAAGTGGAATGGTCACGCAAGCAAGTATGTAATAAATATTTCAAATTACAAATCGTCAGTAAAACAAATGAACCTCAGACTGATTTCCATCCTGGGATCAGCATTTTAAGTGCTATTTGTGAAAATAGGTAATAGCAAACCGATTTGATCCATCCAATTCTGCCATCTTTGTCTCCACAGTGCCATGACGAGGACACACTGAATTACGCTGCCCTGAACCTTAAGAAGCCAAAACCCAGGAGACAGAAGAAAGACGGGAATAATGACACTCTGTATTCTGACCTCCGCTACAGAGATTATGAATAAAGATGCTTCTCATTCATGTCAGTCACACAGAGTGTTCAGGGTGTAGCTTTAATAATGTTCAGAGGAGGGCAGGGGAGCCAGTGCTTCTGAGACTGAATCACGGGATTTTACGGAGCACCGGTGCTGAGTTTGGTGTCAGTGTGTTTGGGGCGCATTTTTACTGGAAGTGCAAATGTTCAAGCCAGACTGGGGGCTGAGGGAGGGGGAGAGGGGAGCCACAGAGATTATTTCTTCATGGCATGGGGGGGAATAAGCGGCTTTAATGTTGTGGAAAGGCTGAGTTGCTGCAATCAGTTCTTTGATGTCACACATGCTTACTTGTCTCCCTTGTGTACCATGCTGAATGGTTTGGGGCAAACGCACAGGGACTGATCGATTATATTAAACAGATGAAAGAAACTGAATGAAAATTTCAAGTGTTCTTAAATTACGTTTTTCATTTAATTGTGTGTTCTGGATGTATTTTTGAGTATATACATGTACCTGTATATGTACCTGTATATATACCTGTGTCGTTAATAACGATGTGGATAATTAAGAAAGAGGAGTTTTGTTTCTTGCTCCCTGTCTTGTTACTTGGCTCACAAACATACACACACATAGACACACACACAAACATACACAGACACACAAACACACACACACATAGACACACACACACACAAACACACATGCACACATGCACACACACACACTGCTACGGCTCTGTAAGAACACTACCATGCTCTTTTGTGTGAGTGGGGTGGGGGGTGTTAAATAAGATGAAAATGACAATGGCTGTACTTTTGTTATGTCAGTTGTGTTTCTATAGTCATTGTATCATATTCCACAAGCTTTTTATTCTACAAGATGTACAAGCCAGTCAGTGTATTCAGTGGGGTGTTCAGGAGTCATTAGGTTCTGAAAAATGTCTTGCATTTAAAACATAATGTACTTTTGAATACTTAAGTATTTTTAGATGCAAATACTCCAGTACTTTAACTGAAGTAAAAAATTAACTGAAAAACTTTGAGTATTATTTGACGAGGAGTATCTATACTTAACTCAAGTAGTGAAGTTGTGTACTTTGTCCACCTCTGTCCAAAAGTGACATACAGCTGTAAGCTGTTTGGGTTTGTTTGTCTGCTGAGTGCTTCTCTGCAGTGCTGCAGATGTTTCCACTGGTTAGATGCAGCTCAGGAAGACTGACCCACTGACTGCACTGTGCTGGACTCACTTTGCAAAGAGTAAAAACCACACAGACAGAACAATATCTGCTTCTTGTAAGACCCTGTTTCCTCTCTACCTCACCCAGGTCACGCTTTCAAGTATTCAGCCTAAGTTATTTTATCCAAACAAGCCACCATTATTATTCATGCAGCTGGACATTTGACTGGAGCACATGATTGCTACATATCACTACTGTACATGGAACGGAATGTACAGTTTTCACAACAGAACTTTAGAAAAGCAAAATTCTCATCAGTCCACATCTCTAACCACCACACATCCTAGGGCTCCCATTTATAATGGTACATTTTTGTTTTATTCACATTCTTTTTCATCACACAGATAAACACCATCCATTAATCTTACAGCATGTATCCTGGTCAGGGTGATGGGGACGACACCACCTATATCGAGTGTGATTTAAGGCCAAGACCTTAAAAGGGAGAGTCAAGACTGAGGCTTGTTACAAGAGCAGTGGGGCACAAAACAACAAACAACATCATTATGAATGTAAAATAAATGGATGTATATATAAATATAGGGTAATAATAGAAACAAAAAATAAGAATATATTACATACAGAGGAATATTATAGGAATATTAAAATTAACTTATACACAATCCTTAACTTATACACAATCCTATTGCATGTAACATTATTGCACATGTGCCAGATATTAGCCTCCCAAAGGAAGCTGCCACACAGGGCATAATGCACTGGCTCAATGCAACACTGCACATCAGTGAATAAGGAGGAACAATATTGCAGATCAGCAGCAGATAGAAACTGTATCAGAAGACAGTGAACAGGGGAAAAGTTCAATGAGCAGAGTGCAGATTATAAAGCCTGACTGCTGTGGGGCCCAATGACCTGCGGTACCGTTCTGTCACACGCCGGGTGTCTGAGTCTCTTACTGAAGGAGCTGCCCTTACGGGCCTCCATAGTCTGCTGGGGGGGTGAGAGGTGTCACATAAAATTGATGACAGCCTTGTTATCAGCCTGCTCTCATCCATCTACTCTACAGTGCCAAGGGACGCTCCTCCCTGATGATGAGAGGAGTCTAAGCATGTGGACATTTGGGATAATGTGAGTTCAGAACTGGATGGTCAGCTGTACGACTTCCAGTCTGTAGGCAGACTCATCACCTTCAGTTATGATGGCAAACACAGTAGTATCACCTGCAAAATTCAGGATCTTCACTGGAGCAGCAGTGATTTGTGTAGAAATTGAAGAGAAGAGGGAGAGCACAGAGCCTGGAGGAGCTCAGTGCTGAGGGTCAGCGTGTCTGATGTGTGCTGTAAGCATACAGATGTCCTGCATTTGTGGAACATTTTGTTTGTGCTGCTGTTTATATGTGTTGTTGACGCTGCAGTCAGTAATTTTCCACTAGCAGTCTCACCTCTGCATTTTACAGGAAGACTGACCGACTGAGAGCAGGGTGTTTGTGTCTCTCTTCTCAGTGAGCGAAAACCACACAACCATCAGGTCCTCAGCTCAGGCCCACTGCTTCACTAGAAAAACCACAAAGGGTATTTTTATCTAAAAGTGGGTGAGCAAGTGAGATGTTATTGACAGCATGAATTTGTCTACTAACATTTTAAATTCAAACCTAAAAAGCAGTATGTCCAGGATGTCAGTAATTACATTTAGTCAGTATGAACAATTTGGGTGCAATAATATAGAATAATGTAGAATTTTGCATAATTCAGTTAATACCAGTAAGATACCGATCATTAACACTATAAGGTCATGTTGCTGAATCTCATTGTTAAAGTTAAATGAATCTACGCATTTTTATACACACAAGACTGTGCTTAGTTCATCTTTCAGTCAAAATCACACAGTGAGGCAAATCTGACCATCTTAATTGTTTTTGCTTGTGTGGAATGGCATCCCATGCAGGCCTGTGCTCTGTGCTTCCTGGGACAGGTCCCACCCTCTCCAGACCCCGATGAGAATTAGTAGTCGCTGGATAAAAGATTGACAAAAGATAAAAATACAAAAGTCATTCTTGCTGTCTAACCTCTGATTACTGCATGACATTTCTGATTTCTGATAACTGATAAGTAGAAAATATGTTTAGTCTCTTGCTTGGTGGTAAGAAAAAAGGAGAACCACAAAGAGCACAGTCATTTTCAAGGTTATTTCTCACTGGTCAGTGTGAAAGGCTGCGTCATTAATATAACGCCGGGCTCAGCACAGTGACTGCACCTGCGCTGCACTGTAGAACACAAGCCAGGCTGCAGACCATCAGCCCTGAAAGTTAAAACAGGACTCGTATGTGTGTCATGTGGTGTTTAATAAAAATTTACAGGACAGAACATAGTGGATTCAGTTTCCTTTGCTCTTACACTCCCAGTCCAAAGTGTGGCCACGACTGCTGTCAATGCATCTGTCTCTTTTTTCACCTTAATTTTTCACCTGTGTTATTCACCTTAATATCAAAAGGCTCCAAAGCAGTACAGTAATGCAGAACAAATATTGTAACTAACAAGGAAGTGGGGAGGTAATGGACAGAAGTGTTGGTTTTTGGTAACTCCACTCCTCTGACCTCCACTGTAATTTTAGGTTCCTTGGAACAATATTGTAAACCAGTCATCACACACCTAGGGGTTAAAGTCGACACCAACCTTAAGTTTGACACTCAGATAAGGTTAGTTGTCAAGTCAAGCTTTTTACAATTGAGGCAGTTGGCCAAAATAAAGCCAATTCTTTCTAGGCAGCACTTTGAGACAGTAATCCACTCTTTTGTCACTACTAGTTTGGACCACTGTAACGCCCTCTATGTTGGGGTTAGAGGCTCCACTATTGTTCACCTCCAGAAGGTTCAAAATGCTGCCGCACATGGAAATATGAGCATGTCTCCCCCATTTTAGCCTCACTCCACTGGCTGCCCGTACATTTTAGGATTCATTTTAAAATTCTGTTATTTGCTTTTAAAGCCCTCAGTGGTCTTGCTCCATCTGACCTGTGTGAGCTGCTTCACCCTTACACCCCCACCCGCTCTCTCAGGTCAGCTGATCAGCTGTTCCTGACGGTTCCTAAGACTCAGCGTGAGCTTAGAGGGGATCGAGCCTTTGCAGTCGCAGCTCCTAAAATGTGGAATGACTTGCCTTTTCACATTAGAGAGGAATCCCCTCTGTCCGTTTTTAAATCTCTTCTAATCTCTTCTCCTTCACCTTTGACACATTGTGAGATGTTAATTTTAATAGTAAATCTTATTTTAATCTTAGCCTTTTCTTTATTAATTAATAGATTTTTTTAAATTTTTATTAATGGCCTTTTACTCACATTGAATGTTTTGGTTTTTATTAAATTTCTTTTACTTCGTTTTTAAGTGTGTGAATGTTTTTATTTATTCCTTTGTGCAGCACTTTGGTCCATAAGGTTGTTTAAAGTGCTTTTCAAATAAAGAGCTGGATTGGATTACATTGGAAGATGGCTCAACAAATCTCTTTCACAGAATGTAAAATTCGACAGAGGGCGCAAGGTGACATTCTGTCAGGGGCCCAGAATTTTTAGCTACACCTCTGTGTTACTGTGTTTTTTTTGTTCTAGCCATCAATAACTCTGGAGTTGCTATATCGCCACCTGGTGGTGAAAAGATCAGACAAAAATATGTACACATGTTACCAACAGTTTGAAATTGAAGTGCAGAGTTAACAGGTTTAATTAATCGTCCCCACGGATGCCAGTCATGAAATTTGAGAATTGCAAATTAAAACACAGGAAAAAATCAGGAACACTACAAGATAAAATATTTAGCAAACACTCAATGTGCATCCAGGGTGACAAGGGACAACTGGAGGATGATATGACAATCTGACAGTGACATTCACAGCACTTTATATGTTGCCAAAAACAGAAAAGGGGATTAAAATCAAGAATCAGAAATCATGTATGAGGGTGGGGCTGCTTGGTGGTGCAGTGATTAGCACTGTTACCTCCCACCACTGGGACTCAGGTTCGAGTCTCCGCCTGGGTCACATGTGTGGGGAGTTTGCATGTTCTCTCTTGCTAAATTGGCCGTAGGAGTGCATGTGTGTGTGAATGGTGTGTGAATGTGCCTTGCAATGAGCTGCCCCCCCGTCCTGGGTTGTTCCCTGCCTCGTGCACAGATCCTTCCAGGATAGGCTCTGGACCCCCCGCGACCCAGTAGCATAAGCGGTTTAGACAATGGATGGATGTATGAGGGTGAGTCACAATGACGACAGCTGCTCTGTTGACTTGGTCCCAGGAGTCGTCAGCGTTGGTCTGCCGGGGCCCCCGTCCTGTCTGTGGAAGCACCCGTCTTGTTGGCTGTTCTCTCTGCCTGGGCCCCCTCTCCTGCTGCCTCACGTTTGGGTTGAAGTGGCTCCCCAGTGCTTCTGTAAAGCTCTTTGTGTATCTTAGAAAAGGGCTGTATAAATGTAACATTCATTCATTTATTCAAGGTCCCAGCCAGAAGAGTGCAGTACTACACTGTCCCCCACAGCCTGAATCAGCTGGATGTTATAGGATTAAGACACTTCCTGCATTAGGCCATTTACCCTCAGTGTATTTCCATACCCTGACAGGATGGATGACAATACTATGGCCCTAATTTTCAATACACAGTTTTCACAGGAGTCTCACCCTCATCCACATTCTCTGCATTCCTTATCTCATGCTTCTTTGCCACCCGCATCTCCTCTGCCTGCTTTGTCTCATTTTCCCACAATTGAAACACCGTCCAATTTGTCTCTGTTTTAGTTCTACCACATTAGTCCCTGAGCAACCAGTCTGATCCCGTTCCTCTAATTTCAGATGCATCTGGCTTATCTGATTGGGACTGAAGCTGCTGTTACTAGGAAAACCACATTCGTCCCACTGGGGCAGGTCTGACACCGCGTCCTTCCCATATGTCTCCCATAATTGTTGTACAGAATTTCAGCTGGAGTTCTTTCCCAGAAGCAAGTAATTTCACTTTAGCACCTGTTCAGTAAAAGTCAAGTAGGTCTTTAATGTTATTTTTAACTTTACACAGTTGAGTATAGTACAGTTACAAAAGAAACTGTTTCCCTCGGACCAAGGTGCTACTTAAATTAACAGAAGACTAACACATACCAACCTAGCAACATACTGTATGGTGCATAATGAGCAAAAACTGTGCAAACATTGCAGGACAGTGCAAAAAGAGAGGACAACTGACACCAACGAGCACAAACAGCACAGTAAACCCAGTACTGAGAAGGCGCAGTTTGGTTGTCCAATGAGGTAGCAATAAAAATAAATAAAAGTAACTGTAAACATGGCGACAATAAGATAAAAAATAGTAGTTAAATAATAAAGTGTGTTAATGAGTGTATGTGTGTGTGGTATCAGATTAGTCCCTGAGAGTTCAGTAGTCTGACGGCATGGGGGATAAAGCTGTTTGAGTCTGGCTGTGAAGGCCCGAATGCTCCGGGACCTATTTCCAGAAGGCAGGAGGGTGAAACGATAATGTGAGGGGTGGGTGGGGTCATCCACAATGGTGGTGGCTTTGCGGATGCAGTGTGTGGTGTGAATATCTGTGATGGAGGGGAGAGATATGTTAGGGTTATCTTCTTCTGAAGATGCGCTGGAAACAAACCAGTCTCTGAACACAGAACAACACAGACAGCTGTGATGACGTTTTACTTGCTGCAAGGTGTAGGGAATCCACTTGCAGAGTCTCCGCAGTTTCAGCAAAATGATGGTTTATTGAACAGCAAAAATAATACAATGTAATACAGTGTAGAGACACACCGGGTACTGAAAGGCAGCTCAGATACAAATTGAAGACAGTTCTTCACCCCCCTTTATACCCAAAAAGGCCCTCCCCACCAAGGTGTTGTGTGTAGGTGTTGTGAGTGAATTTACATATAAAGAGTGACCCCCTGGAGTGTGAGGATCCTGAGACAGGGACGGGACAGGACAGGGTGGAGACTTTTATGATCATTGTAATTCAATTCTTATCACCTTATCTTATCCTTATCACCATAGTGGTGCCAACTGGAACCCCCATTCTCTCCCTGGCTTCCCCCATGATCATAAATTCCTAACATTGTCTGCATTCAAATGATCAACCAAGAACCTTGGGACATTTTTACCACTTTTCCTTACAAAGGGAAGCCCGGTCCTGACCTCGAGGTGTCAGCCTCTCAGTCGAACTCAGCCAACTTCGAAAGAGTAACTCCCCTCGCAGTGTCTTTTATTGAGGTACACAAACAGGATATGCAACTGACATTGAACATTGTTTGTCACCATATATGGGGTGGAAATATTCAAGCGACAGTTCTTGAGACGTGTTATTGCTCAATTAAGATCAAGCTGCGGCAGGGTGTTGTTTCTAAGCGTCTAGCAAAATGATGATAAAAAAAGTACATATTTCTCTAACACGATACTCCCAATGATTTTCTCACCTGTCATCACTATCTGTTGTAGGGACTTGTGATCTGAGGCGACACAGTTCTCAAAGCAGACCGTGATGCAGCTGCTCAGGGTGCTTTCAACAGTTCCCCAATAGAGTGTGAGAATGGGAGATGGGCTTTTCTGAGCTTCCGTGGAGAGTAGAGGTGCTGCTGTGCTTTCCTTACTATGGAGCTGATGTTGAAGGACCTGGTGAGATTCTCCGCCAGATGGACAACAAGGAATCTGGTACTCTCTACGATCTCCACAGATGAGCCATCGATGTGCAGCAGAGAGTGGTCACTCTGTGTTTTGTGTTCTTCTAACGTCAACAACCATCTCTTTGGTCAACATTCAGAGACAGGTTGTTGGCTCTGCAGCAGTCCGATAGTCATCACACTTCCTCTTTGTATGCTGAGTCACCGTTTTTATTGATGAGACCCACAACAGTCTTGTCATCTGCCTGATGTTGATGATGGAATTCGAAATGTGCATTGCTGCTCAGTTGTGAGTCATCGGAGTTAACAGCAGTGGGCTGAGCATAAAGTCCTGGGTTCCTGCTACAGCGTCTGAGCAGTTGCCTTCGTCGCCCATAGCTCCTGCGCAGCCCGAGCAGCCGCCTCCGCTGCCCCCTGCGGCCCCAGAGCCCGAGCAGCCGCCGCCTGCTTTGCCCGTAGCTCCTGAGCAGCCGCCTCCGCTGCCCCCTGCGGCCCCAGAGCCCACGCCCGAGGCGCTCCCTCCGCCTCAAATGACTGTGCCCCCTGGGGCTCTTGTTCCTGGCCCCACTCCTGTCCCTGACCCAGCTCCAGACTTTCCTGCCCTAGTCCCCGAGGAGGTCCCGGACAGTCTGACCACCGTGTGTGCCACGCCCCCTGATTATCCACGTGTGCTTCCCTGATCGTACCCAGCTGTGTCCGATTATTTTCAATCAGTCCTGTCTATTTGAGTTCATGTCTTACTAGAGTTCAGTGTCCGTCATTGAAGTCCGTCTGCGTGAGATGTTTCCTGCACCCCGTGTTCCTAATAAATCCCCGTATCCTGCCTGCCTTGCCTGTTTCCTGCCCGTCCGCCGCTCCCGTTAAATGGCGATCGTGACACAAGGCACACGCACATCAAGTACCAATGCAGCAAATACAGATGAACAATTTAGGAGGAATACTAGTCAAAGGAAGGAAGAAAAGCAGCCCACCCTATCTCATGGTCACGGACACAAACATCAGGGAGTGTTATGAAGAAGACATCACACTTAACACCATTGGTTTTATGCAGTGAATTACACCAGAGAGAGTTTTTACATTCTAGCTGTGTTACGTAACATTCCTCAGCCTTCAGGTTTTTTCCACACAATGCACGACATGCAGGGGTGCCAAACAAAACAGCGGAACTGCAGTGTAGCCAATTATTTGTTTCAGTAGTTTTAAGAAAACTAGAACATAAAATGTTTGTTTTACTTAGTCCACAAGTACCTATCTTAGTGTATTTTACATCACATACACTCTCGGTCCGTTGTGGAGTCCATCCCACTGTAGTTGGAGAATGCTGCCATCAGTCGCTTGGTGTAGCACTCGCAGGATTTACCAGGCTCCTGTTTAAACTGATGCATCATGCCCCAGTCCATGCGCAGGAGGACCAGTCTCTGAAGGGCTGTCGCATGGTGAGGCCTGTTCTGCCTGGGGTCCAGCAGGTCACTGGCAATGTCCTTCAACTCACAGTGGGCTTGCGTTCATAGTGGGGTACCGCAGGGTTCGATTTTAGGACCACTATTGTTCCTAATTTACATAAATGATATGGATACCAATATATACAGTAAACTGGTGAAATTTGCAGATGACACCAAGGTGGGTGGTGTAGCAGATACTGAATTAGTGGCTCAGCAGCTACAGCGGGATCTTGATTTAATTAGTGACTGGGCCGATACCTGGCAGATGAAATTTAACGTCGATAAATATAAGGTACTCCATCTAGGGAGCAGAAATATAAAGTACAGGTATTTCATGGGTGTCACTGAAATAAAGGTAGCTGATCATGAGAAAGACCTTGGTGTGTATGTTGATGCTTCCATGTCCCATTCTCGCCAGTGTGGGGAAGCAATAAAAAAGGCCAATAGGATGTTGGGGTATATCTCCAGGTGTGTGGAGTTTAAGTCAAGGGAGGTAATGCTAAGATTATACAATTCCTTGGTGAGACCTCACCTAGAATATTGTGTGCAGGTTTGGTCACCATATCTTAAAAAGGACATTGTGGCCTTAGAAAAGGTGCAGCGTAGGGCCACAAAAATGATTCCTGGTCTTAGAGGAATGTCATACGAGGAACGGTTACTTGAGCTAAATCTGTTCAGTCTCAAGCAAAGGAGATTGAGGGGGGACATGATCCAGGTATATAAGATTCTAACAGGTTTGGATGCTGTTCAACCAAATAGTTACTTCAGCATTAGTTTAAATACACGAACTCGTGGCCATAGGTGGAAATTAGCGGGAGAACATTTCAAGCTGGATTTAAGGAAGCACTTCTTTACGCAGCGTGTAGAGTATGGAATAGTCTTCCTGATAATGTAGTGCAAGCTGAATCCTTGGGTTCCTTTAAATCAGAGCTAGATAAGATTTTAACGACTCTGAGCTATTAGTTTAGTTCTCCCCAAGCGAGCTTGATGGGCCGAATGGCCTCGTCTCGTTTGTATAGTTCTTATGTTCTTATGTTCAACTCCTTCATCTACAGTGTCAGATGAGCAAACCTTATCTCCCCCTTGAGGATTTGGACATACCAACATAGGGGCAAGAATTTCTGCTACCTCGTCCTGCTGCCTGAGCGTTTCGCCACGGCACTTCTTCACCGAGAAGGAGGTAGAGTCGGGTGCTGAATGGTTATGATCCTCGTCTGCAGGGGGGAGAGGGGAAGGGGCAGGGGAACCACTGGCTACTCCTCCCTCGGTGGCATAAGGAGGAAGCTGCTGTTTGGGCAGCAATGCTTGGGCAGGAGCCACACAGTTTATTTCTGGGTATCTAATTAGCGGACACCATTAGGTCCCTTCAGGGGCTCCACAGACAAACTCATTGACAAAATAGAATTGTCACAGAAAAATTCTTTGTCACATGCTCAGTCGACATGGACTGTGTGCTATTTACATATTTTTGGCACAAACGAAATCTCATATGCATATCGATGTATCTTTGGCACAAGTGGACCTCCATCACTTTAAAGAGGGTAAACTCTGATCAGGAAATTTACGACGTCAGAATAAACGGATTTTTTAACAGAAGTAACTGACATGCCCTAATAAGGAAATGCATACAATCAGAATACAATATCTGTGGTTTTTAACAGTGGTAACAATCTGATAATGAAAGGAATCAGATCAACATTTCTATAGCATGTAACAGAGCTTGCTCCCCTCCAGAACTCATTGTTCCAGTAGTTATCTGAAATCATCTGCAGGAGCTATTCTTTTATTTGTATATTAAGCATAATTATTCATGAATATTATTGATTATGTTTATTTGTTTAATGTTTTTATTTATTCGTATTTATTGTTTATAATATAATGTTATATAGTATTGCAACACTTGAAACGAGAGGTACTTGCCTGCCTTAGTGATATTTACTATTGTCTAAGTGTATTCCCACCTGTAGGAGGCAGCAATGGTTGTTATTAAAGGTGCTGAGATTACGCGGCTCAGGGCTGAAGGTGCAAAGTGAAACAGTCATTGACCGTATTTGCCATGTGTGATGGTGTCTGCATATCGGCCCTTTTGCGCCAAACAAACCAGTTCAAAGTACTGTGTGTTAAAATATCATATGAATAAATCCTCTCAAGAACTAAACTCAATATCGTATCCTCATCATTCAACGCGTCTGACTTTTGCACCTCTTACCACAAGGCAGTGGATTACATGGGGAAATTACAAACAAGGAGAATTTAATCTGTTTTTCCTCTACATTGTCGTTATTCAGAATATTACAGACTATGAACAAAAACGGACAATGTAAGAAAATAAAAAAATGTGTATGACAGAAAGCTAGAGTATTTTTGCAATGGTGAGCACTAGCTGGTTTATGTACTAGCTCACACTCAAGAAACAGCATAAATGCTACTCATACACAGTTGGGGGGCAGGGGTCAGTCCTTGTGCCTGTAATGAGGTCACCAGTTGAAACTAACCCAGCCTCAGCACGTCTGTGGGTCCTTGAGCAAGGCCCTTAACCCCCAGCTCCCTGGGCGCCCCAACAGGTAGCTGCACTTCGCGGACAACTTACTCCACAAAGAGTAAGTTGAGGGAGACATAAAAAACACAATTTCCCCACGGGGATTAATAAAGTCCATCCATCTATGGAATATTATTTAGCACTATATAACGCAGAATATAAGAATTACGATTTTATAAAAAGTATGCCAAATATCCATGATATAATCATTACAATGTAAACATTATAATGTAATCAACACAATGGAACCAACTGAGTATGTATTTGCACCTTTTGTTAGTCTGAGTTTCTGTTAGCTACTTTGTTAGTCCTGAATCTATGAATATTCACATTTTTATCGCGTATATTTTATCACTATGTAAAAGGACAAATATATTATCAACCTTTTAGTGAGACAATGTGTAAACGGCTGAAACTACCAAGGTTTACTACTGAAGGAAGGGATTCACCTGAGTTCACCAAAAGTTCATGGCTGAGTATTTTTAAAAAACCAAGTGGAGCTGCTCGCGCCACTATTATGTTCAACCGAGAGGCCAAACGGTAAAAGAAATGACTGTCAAACTTATCACCTAGGGGTAAATATAAATCTATACAAATATCACCTGCATGCACATTACTTCTTTTACAATAACCAACTCCTGATCCATACTGTTAGTCGTGAAAAAAATAACTATTGTGTACATAGAGGCCCTGTGTAAAAAGATAACTGCCAAGGAAAAGATCAAAAACATTTATTTCAAGGATTCAAAGTTTTTATGGTCATGTACAGTGTACAGTGCAGTTCTTATTTGATTAACTTGAATGTCTTCACAGACAAGACGATTAAACAAATAAAGCAGCGCAACATTATAGTAACTAACAACAAACAAAGCTCACGAGTACTATTACAATATTCATATCATTTATTTAAATTTAATTTTACCAAGTAAATTAATTGAAAAGCAGTTACCGCTTTACCTGCTTCTCGGGAGAAATAGCAGATATACAAACGTCATGTATGTAACTAAAATCTTAAGCCAATAAGGGCAAAGTTGTGTCGTAATGGAGGCGGATCCAGCCTGTGCAGCCTGCTAAGAGGTGCTGCCTGATGTGTCTTGCTCTCGCGGAGTTTTGGTACCATGTGACATGGTGACGTAATGCAACGGGCGATAAAAAATATAACCATGATGCATTGCGTCAGGACCAGAATGCATTGCTTTAAGCTAGCGCTGTATGTGGGTGCATGAAGTGGAAAGCACCCAATAATAAACATAACATTTTTTAAAAAATGTTTTCTTCACCGGTGCAGTGAATTTAAATAAAGAGCTATGATGGTGCTGCAAATGGCTTTGCATAGTAGTTAGTAGTAGCATTAGCCGCTGTGTGCGGCATTAGCTTTCTACAGTCCTTACAGATGGTTCGTGTTTTGTCTGTCTCCCTTTCGCCATTTATATTTTCCGCCGGGCACCCGAAATGCTGACACACAAAAGATTCAAAAGTGTCTGGGGTATCTACTATAGTAATTTAGTCAGATGCCGACATATTTACAGCAGCTCATTTGCAGCGCATTCGTGAAACGGCTTTTCGCTCCAACGAGAAATCTCGTCATGTTGTAATATCGCGAGATCTCGTGACACGCGTTTCACTCCCACTTCTTAGTAACAGTCATGATTTGATAAAGTGACAACCTGCGTAATAATTGGTAATACATAGAGTTTGCTATTGTTCAGGCTAGCAGACTGTTATGGCTTGAGGTTAATGGTGCCTGTTACTTGTGAATTTTCACATTTGCAGGGATCTTCTGCCTCGTGAACGTGAAACGGGTAATTATGCTAAAAGAAGAAAAAAGCAGAACTGCAATGTGTGTAAGGCTGGTGCTGATTTTTCAGTCTGAACACAGTAAAATTTATACAAATTACCTGTATTCAAACTTGTATTCTTTATATAGTTTGGTTAATTACTATTTAAAAGTTTTATCTGCGCTCCATTGTATAACTTATATTGGAGACTTGTATGTACTTTTCGATTGGAAATGGTTAGCTGTATACAGGGGCGCCGCTAAGGGGGGGAAAGTTGGGACAATTCTAAGGGCCCACGCCCTTTAGGGGCCCCCAGAGATCTGAATGGGTGTGGTAGGGGGGCCCAACCTCATATTTTGTCATAGGGCCCAAAATTGCTAGTGGCGCCCCTGGCTGTATATACTTTGAATATTTTTATGATTAATTTCTTTGTTTATTTAATTTGGCAACAGATCTGCACTTTTAGCAGTATTGCTGTCAATTTTTGTGAAAGTTGTTACTAAATAAAACAAAAGAAGCAGACTTGTGTAAATCCTATATTGGTCGTGTATTCTTCCTGTAGCGTAGTGACAGCTTTTTGTACGGAAGCCGTGAACGGCTGTGCTTGCAAATATATTTTCTTCTGAATAATTAGAAGGATAAGCATATTTTGTCGCCGCCGCGAGATAGTCATGCCATACACAGCTCTGCTCGTTTTTGTACTGTAACCGTGTTACTTAATTTGCGAATCCATGAATTTAACGTTGACATTAAGTCAACATTGACATTGACAACGTTGACATTAAGTGTTGCACCTATCTAGTGTTTTACCGTGAAGGGCATGTTATATCTTGTCTCTAAGTCGCACTATGGTCCAGGGGAATGCTATGTCATATTAGAACATGTGTCGATGATGTGGCAATATAAATATTTTAGAATACTGTCAGTTTTAGTTTCAGAAATCCATCATTTGAGAAAAAAGGCCAGTCACGACAAATATATATGGAATATAACAACAGAGGTTAGCTGTATTTGTTTAAGTGTAAAGATGCACATAGAAACATGCATGAGCTCATCTGAGAATAAACTGAATGCAATGAAGATTTGTGACTCCTGCTGGAAAATGCGAATAGTGGCAGGGTCTTCAAGCAGTACATTTGTCTGAGAGTCAGTTAATATTAGGAAAGGCACCGTTTTTTTTTTCAATGGCGCTAATTATCAAGAAGGAAATGGAGTACCCCAGTACCTGGTTTACGGGCACTGGAAGCTCCAGTATCAGTCAGACTTTCATGTAAGTATATGTGTGTTTAATGACTTGTGCATGTTTCATCTTTACCAGGGGCAGAGGGGAAACTCAATAAATAGCCTTCTCTCACACTTCCAGGCCTGCAGAACTGAGCATGTCCCCTGGTTTTGTGCATATGTCTGTAGGCTTTGAGTTTTTCCTATGGGGGCTTCAATTTCCTCCCAGAGTACAAATACGTGCAGATCAGTTGCATTGGGGAGTCCATACTGTGATGCTGAGTGGGTGTAGGAGGAGATTGAGAGATGAAACTCCGGATGATTTACTCCCTCGGCTAACTAACCAGAACAGGATCGTACCAATACCAAAATGATAAGTTTATAAATGTTTTTCACTACCCTGATTCATTCAGTTATTTCTGTTTGTTAATTCCATCCCCCAAGCAAATACATAAATAAACAAACAAATATTCAGGGGGAATGTGTCATAGGTGATAGAATCAGTGGATGAATCTAAAGAAAAAAAGTAATGATTTCTTTCTCTCCAAAACACAATGCACAAAACTCTTAAGTTAGGTAAGACATTGAAATTTTATGACAGTAGCATGATGCAGAGGAACAACAGAAGGAAAAATCTAACTAAACCTGAGTCAACTAGGACTAATTACACTAAATTAAGTGGAACACACAAAATACCTAAAACAACTTAATAAACAAGCAAGAAATATTACATTTGATTAACTATACTGATGCCTGAGGGAAGTTCTTGTGCATAATGCAGCAAGTATATACAGCTGCAGAGACACTACACATAGTGCAAATAAATTAAAAAGTATACAGTACACACACTGATTCCTGAAAAATCTAAATACCATGGAATACTAATGAAATACTGATGATGATGATAATAATAGAAATAATAATGAATTAGTTTAGGGTATTATGCAATTGACATGTACAATTAAAAAAGAAATTGCACCAGACATTTCCTGTGGCAAAGAAGGGTTGCTTTGTGCCACATTACTCAAGTCAATTCACTTTATTTTGTATAGTACATTTTCATAGCCTTACATTGTCTCAAAGCACTTTACTTTGTCCCTGCCCAATTGTCCCAGTGAGCAAGATCTAGCCTGAAAAATTAGAAAGCGACATTGGCAAGGATAAACTCAGTCATAGTAAGAAACCTTTGGAGGAACCAGAGTGAAAGGGGGAGCCCATCCTCCACAGGGCAGAAGTCAGGTTAACAAAGTCCTGATTTATATGGTTTATATGGTTCAATTAGTTAAGTCCGGATGTAAATACAGAATAACTGGCAGCAGGGCACACAGGAAAGACGTAAACAGGCAGGAGGGCAGGCAGGAGGGTGGCACAGGCAGGACGTAATGGGCAGGAGGGCGGGCAGGCAGGGCAGCACAGGCAGCCAGAACTGTTTTGCCACTGCAGTTTGTTTTACAATTTCATCTGCATTTGTTCCCCCAAGGTATAACAGCAGCTAATTTATGAACATGCTGCTTTTCAGAAAAGTTTAATTTCCAGGAGCATGACCAGTGCATACATTTAGTGTTGATGGTTCTTTGTAAAATGGATGTTCTGTACTTTTATTGATCTGTCCATCCATCCATCCATCCATCCATCCATCCATCCATCCATTCATCCATTTTCTAACTACTTCTGATGAAGTTCCGGGTTATGAGGTATCCTGAAGCCCAGGCAATATGGGACAAACACACACATGCACACACATAGGGTATACCTATCCTTATGGGGCCCGCTCATTGACTTCTATTGGATAAATGCTAACGCTAACTATGACAATCTTAACCCCCACCCTGCCCTAACCATAACCATAAGTAACCAAGCAAAATAAAAGAGGTTTTGCATTTTTAGTTTTTCCACAGCAGTCACAGATTTTTATAAAATAGAGTTTTCCTGGTTTTCAGTTTCGTGGTCCCCATAAGGGAAAAAAAAAACAGGTATTTATCACGCTATGGGGTAGGATAGGTATACCCGCTCGCACACACACACACAGACATGCACACAAATGGATAGATCACCACAGTTACTATGGATGTCGATCCTGCAATAATGAGACAGAACTATCATACTTAACAGGATCATATCCCTAGTTCTACATATGCATAATTATATTTAAAAAAGATCCCACGCACCCAGCACATGAGATGTTTGAACTTCTGCCCTCTGGTAAACGTTACCGCAGTATGCATTGCAGAACAACCAGATTTAATAAGAGCTTCTAACCCCAAAGCCATCAGAATACTAAATGCTAATGAACATACGTTTATGTGAAACCCTACTCTCTCTTACTCTCTGTGCACTTTATTACCACAACTGGTATTAAGTTTACTTTTTATTTATATAGTATAGTGCAATAATATAATCACGATTTGTGTGTGAGTGTGCCCTGTGATGGGCTGCCCCCCATCCTGGATTGTTCCCTGCCTCGTGCCCATTCCACATTCCGGGATAGGTTCCGGACCACCCGCGACCCAGTAGGATAAGCAGTTTGGAAAATGGATGGATGGATATAACTAACATAAGACAGACATTACACCTAACAAACAATAAACACGAAATAAAGGAGTGGATACAAAAAAAATGTAATGCAATGACCAGATTTAACACCTGGATTATGTCCCCCCTTAGTCTCCTTTGCTCGAGGCTAAACAGATTCAGCTCAGCTAACCTCTCCTCATTAAACATTCCTCTAAGACCAGGAATCATTCTCCCAGCCAAGCAAGCCTGAGTCCGGCTTCCACTCCCCCGATCCCCAGCAATGTTAACTTGGAAGGGCGTATTCTGTATGCACAACTGAGACAACCCAGGTGGAGCTCAGCTTATCGGCTGGCAAAATTGCCTTCAGGTATCACCCACCCTAGTGAGAGTCCAAGCTAGGGCCGTTCTCAGAACTCACCCTAAACGAAGTCCTGCTCAAAAGTTGTAATGACCGCCTGAGGTACCTGTCAGCCTTGCCCGTAATGAGTCAGTGGGTGTAGCCGGGCTGACACGCTTTTGGGCATCCAATTGCTGAGAACTCCCCTTCGGTTCTGACAAACTGTACGATCACAAGCAGTGACAGCAGAGCCACAGACAAGCTCAACCAACAGAGAGCGAATGGTAAGCACCCAGCACCCGAAGGGCTCAACTGATCACATCCAAACGACTTCCTGATGGGATTGTGTACGTAACTGGTTTACTGTTGTTAATAGTGGTTGAACTTCTATGCAAGTCCCCTTGTTGGGGGAGAGGGAATGAATGAAAGCATAAGGTGAAATAAAACCTAAAATAAATCAAAAAGGTTAAACGGGAATCAAACCAAATGAATTGTGTTTCTTATTCAATTGTAAACATCAATTAGTTATGCAACAATAACCTAATTGGATGTTAATGTATTGTGATCAAACTGATTTAGTCCGTGAAGTTGATTCCTGCTTTCAGGCAAGAACCTGTGTGTCCAATTATGCGTGTTGTATCACCGCAGTTGACCACCAGAGACCCAACTCAGATGTTGTTAACCTACTATGGCGGACCACTAGAGGTGCAATTTCAATGGAGTGGCACTGCTATGGCTTGCCACTAGAAGCGCAATTTCAAAATTGAGTGGTAGTTCTATGCCTGACCACTAGAAGCGCAATTTCGAAATGGAGTGGTAGTTCTATGCCTGACCACCGGGGGCGCAATATCGAAATGGAGTTGTAGTTCTATGCCTGACCAATGGAGGCGCGATTTTGAAATGGAGTGGTAGTTCTATGCCTGACCACTGGAGGCGCAATTTCGAACTGGAGTGGTAGTTCTATGCCTGACCACCGGGGGCGCAATATCGAAATGGAGTGGTACTTCTATGCCTGACCACCGGGGGCGCAATATCGAAATGGAGTGGTAGTTCTATGCCTGACCACCGGGAGCGCAATTTCGAAATGGAGTGGTAGTTCTATGCCTGACCACTAGAGGCACGATTACGAAATGGAATAGTAGTTCTATGCCTGACCACTAGAGGCGCGATTTCGAAATGGAGTAGTAGTTCTATGGCTTGTCACTAGAAGCGCAATTTCAAAATTGAGTGGTAGTTCTATGCCTGACCACTAGAAGCGCAATTTCGAAATGGAGTGGTAGTTCTATGCCTGACCACCGGGGGCGCAATATCGAAATGGAGTGGTAGTTCTATGCCTGACCACTAGAGGCGCGATTTCGAAATGGAGTAGTACTTCTATGGCTTGCCACTAGAAGCGCAATTTCAAAATTGAGTGGTAGTTCTATGCCTGACCACTAGAAGCCCAATTTCGAAATGGAGTGGTAGTTCTATGCCTGACCACTAGAGGCGCGATTTCGAAATGGAGTGGTAGTTATATGCCTGACCACTAGAGGCGCAATTTCGAACTGGAGTGGTAGTTCTATGCCTGACCACCGGGGGCGCAATATCGAAATGGAGTGGTAGTTCTATGCCTGACCACCGGGGGCGCAAAATCAAAATGGAGTGGTAGTTCTATGCCTGGCCACTAGAGGCGCAATATCGAAATTGAGTGGTAGTTCTATGCCTGGCCACTAGAGGCGCAATTTCGAAATGGAGTGGTAGTTCTATGCCTGACCACTAGAGGTAACCAAAGATATAGCTAGGCGGTTGCCGACGCTAGATGAGTGACACACACATTTAATGCATGCGCATGCTGCTTGTGGCCTTCTTCTGTGCCTTGCACAGTATAAAACCCCTTAAAACAATTACTGAAGCGAGACGGCGCACGCGTTACGGCGACAGATTTAAATTGTGAGTGCACTATATCTCGTCGCAAATGGTGCTTAACCACGGTGGGTCTCAAGCACAGGAGACTCCCAATTTCTAAATGACACACACTTGGCTCACAGCGCAAAGTTGTGTTAAACTTGCTTTGTCTAAAGCAGGCACACACATACGAGTATGATCCTGATAGGTAACTAAGCTATCGGTCTTATGTCCAAGCGCAACATAATTTAGGTTAGAACCTCATAACAAGTATTCCCGTTCGCTAATAGAGAGATCTCTCCCAGGATATATAGAAACGGAGACACTCGTCCGAATTGAACCTGGAAACAAAGCGCTACATCTGAGAATCTCGTCAGACATAGGGTTAAAGTTTACTGCAGTTTAATACGAAAGAACTACAATGAAATCACCGAAAATAAAACAAAATAATATAACTACTAATAATAGAAATAAAAATAACTATAATAAGCCCATATGATCCCGCTTAAATGCCTTCAGATTGCCATGAGTGCGACTTTTGCAACCAGTTCACAGTAGCGCTTCTTCACTGCACGTTCGGTCATAAAAAGTTTAAATTGTGTGCTCAGAATAAGTTTAAACCTTGTGCCTTGTGATTATTAACCAATTTTTATGCTGAATGGTCGGCTCAAACTCAATTGCGAAACACCGTGAGTCTGTTAATGTGTGACTTAAATGGAACTCATTAATAACCAGTATCACGTAATAACCTGGGTTAGAATAGAAGGCTTGTCCAACGAGCTGCGTCACCAGGTAATGTAAACGATCGGTAGCGAAGCTCCCCTCACGGCCAATGAGAGAGAGTCTCGCGATATTTCAGGCGAATTTGAGGTTTCAGAGCGTAGATCGCACAGGCAGGGATTCTTGTGAGCACTCAATGAACGGAGGCTGAAGTTGTGTAAAAGACATGCATTTATTCCTATAACTAACATAAGACAGACATTACACCTAACAAACAATAAACACGAAATAACGGAGTGGACACAAACAATGTAATCATGAAAATGCAATGACCAGATTTAAAATGAGTAACCTTAAAAGGGAAAATACTGTTCTGCAAAGCAAGCAATTTGTGGAAATACTGTCCTAAAGTAATATAGCAGGTGAATAGGAGTTTAGGTTGTTATAAATGAAAGGAAGTTTGTTTACTTGGTTGCAGAGTGGGGGGGGGGGGTCTTGGCAGTTGGTTGCGGAGGCTGATGAGCTGATGGGTGATGGCACTCAGGGAGGCGCGGTGTTTGCAGCGGTTGTTGGAGTGGAGCCCCTCTGATTCCCTCTCCTGGTGAAGCTTGGGCTTGGTTGCAGTTCTCTGTCCAGCTGGGTCTTCACTGATAGGCTTCAGGAGGGCTTCTTGTGGGCTTCTCTTCTCTTGGGCTGATGTTCTCTGCCTCTCTTCGTGCTGATGGTCTTTTGTTTTCTCCTCCCTTCTGTTTCTCCTCTCCTGGCTTTGTTCTGAGGTGCCAGGTTTTATAGTGTAAAGTTCGTGAATAGGAGTGACCAGGAATTCGACTCCTGGACCAATGGCTGACCATCCATTTGGCGGGCTTTCGGAAGGGGGTCTGTATCAGTCCTTTTGAGATTTATGACCAGAGTGATTTCCCTTGTATTGATGATTTTCGTTAGGCTGGTGTAACTTTTGATATATTCACTTTCGTGGTAACCACTGACCAGATTTGGAAACTGGAGTGATTTTCCATCGGTTTGATACCAAACATGCCATAGCAGCCTAGCGGTTCACACCTCATACCATCTGTAATGATTAATTAATGATTACTTATATTATGTCGTTATGTTATATTACTCACACCTTATTTTATGCCTCACAATCTATATAATTGTAAATATACTGTGTAGCTGCTGGCGCGTTCCAAACTAAATCTCATTGTACTTACAATGTCAATAAAAACATCCATCCATCCATCTAGGCAGGCCAGTGTCGCCTCCATCCTTCCTGAAGTCAGTGATTCCTTTGTCTTTGTGCTGTTTAGTGCCAAATTGTTTGCTGAACTCCAACCTATCAGTTTCTGGACCTCATCTCTGTAAGCTGACTCATAAGAACCAAAGAGATTTACAAATGAGAGGAGGCCATTCGGCCCATCAAGCTCCTTTGAGGAGAACTTAGCTAATAGCTCAAAAATCTTATCTAGCTCTGATTTAAAAGAACCCAGGGTTTTAGCTTGTGTTACAATAACAGGAAGACTATTCCATACTCTAACTACACGCTGTGTACAGAAATGCTTCATCAAATTCGTTTTAAAATGTTCTCCAGCTAATTTCCACTTATGGCCACGAGTTCTGGTATTTAAACTAACATTGAAATAGCCATTTGGCTGAACAGCATCCAGACCTGTTAGAATCTTAAACACCTGGATTATGTCCCCCCTTAGTCTCCTTTGCTCGAGGCTAAACAGATTCAGCTCAGCTAACCTCTCCTCATTAGACATTCCTCTAAGACCAGGAATCATTCTCGTTGCCCTACGTTGCACCTTTTCCAAGGCAGCAATGTCCTTCTTAAGGTATGGTAACCAAACCCGCACACAATATTCTAGGTGGGGTCTTACCAAGGAATTATATTATCGTAGCATCACTTGCCTTGTCTTAAACTCCACACACCTAGAGATGCAATGTGCCTTCTCGCGTGGTGTTCCTGCAGAGGGAGTCTGTGAGTGCTGGAGATTGGGGGAGGGGGCAGTGTGGCTATGTCTGCTCTGTGTTCCTCCAGACGAGCAAAGAAGCTGTTTAGCTCCTTTGCTAAAAGGGCGTTGCTGTTAACAGTGACGGTGTTGTTGCCTTTGAAGTTTGTAATGTGTTGTATTCCCTGCCACACCCACTGTGGGTTGTTGTATGTGAAGTAGACCTCTATTTTCTGTTTCTCTGCCTGCCTGGCAACCTTGATGCCCCTATTCAGGTTAGCTCTGGCTGCACTCTGTGTTCTTGACTGCGCTGTCTTGTCCTGTAGTATTGTATTGTTGCTCTTGTGTTTATCTTGCACTTTCTCCCTCTGTTTGTGCTCCTTTCACTCTGTATAGTTCTATCTTGCCCGCACTTGTGTCATCTTGTGTTGTTTCTGTTTTTCTTCTTTGTCTTGCACCGTGGTCCAGGAGGAACAATGTTTCCTTTCACTGTGTACTGTGTATATTGCTGAAATAACAATAAACCCACTTGACCACCTGCCTCGATTCATCCTGAAGAGTTTTCCAATGTTGTTCAAAGGTCTGTTTGTTTCGGGTGAAGGACACGCCCCTGGACGTGCTGGATAAGGGGACCACAGATCAGTGTCCTCAGTCCTGCTTCTCCCTTCAAAGCTGAGAGGAAGATGACCCGCCTGCTGGTTCTGGTTTTGGCTTATGGAGCTCTGCTTATCTCCACAGAGGCCCAGCAAGATTACCACAGTCTCCCTGCACTCTACAAGACGGCCATTAAACTCGCAGTCGAAAATGCTCATCAAGGAACCCGTCAGCACATGAATTTCTATAACATCCAGGGCCGTCCGAAGGTAACTGCTGAGAAAGTGTTTACAAAAGTGTGAAACTTTCATCATCTGCAAGCTGAACTAATGAGAATCACATTGATTTTGATGTTTTAATTTCAATGCATATGATGCTTAATGTCTCTTCACAATGAAAGTGATGGTTGTATATCTCAGCCCTGGTCAATTTTACCTTCTCACAGTTTCTCTCTGAATCTGCTGCAGTCAAGTCTGTGACAGTTTGCCATTTTTTGGGTGATTATTGTTTGTTATATTGCCTTTAAAACAGTTGTAGGCAATTTTGTATATAACGTGTTTATGTGATTTAGATCAGCAGTGAATACATTGACATTGAGATTCTCTTGAGAGCAACAAAATGTCCAAAGTCAACTGCAACAGACCATCGGGCTGACTGTATTTTCATGGACAAGAGGGTAAGTAAAGAGTCACTGTGACTGTGAGCATTGGACATATCAGTTAGCAAATTAATTTAGGTTCATGTTAACTTTTTTGATGCCCTGCGGAGGAAAGTTAGCCAACAATAAAGTAACAAATAGATAGGTGGCCTCAAACAGCCAGTTCCATCACCTTATTCTCAAATTTTAGTAGGTTTACAGGCTTAAAGGCTGGATTACCAGGCAGTTGAAATCAGCCTTAAATGGCAGTGTGGTGTTTTGTGGTGAAAGGGCAATTAAATCTGGTCAGAGCAGGGTAGATGCGCAGTGTGAATTACCCTTTAAATTTACCTCTTTAAATAGTGAACTACAGGACCACTTAGCTTGATCGGAGGACAGTATTTTAATACAGAGCAGTGTTCAGTTAAACGGGATTTGTTGTTCATACTTTTAGATGAACTTGCTTTGTATAATATAGCCTTAAGGTGACCCTGCTTTGGAAGCTCTTTCCTCTAAAATTGTTCTGTGTCATTAAACCCTGCAGTCCAGCAGCTCTGCCTTAAATCTTTAGATATATCTTTACTACACCTTCTCTCACTGTATTTATTGCCCACCACTCTTTAAATACTGTTTTTGTGTGTCTGTGTGTTTTTGCAGCCATTCATTAACTGTAGAGTTTGCAGCAGACGGTCTGGTAATAATCTTACACATCCATCAATTGACTGTGTACCAAACAAGAAAGTGGATGAAGTAAGTGTAGAGAGTCTTAGCATTATGGAAATGTAACAGGTGTGTGAATTGTGTCTAAACATGTGGTTAAACTTTGATTGTGTTTGTACATGCAAAAATTTGATCAGAGTACTGTTTATTAATGACAAGGTTACTTTTAATCTGAACAACAGTGGCAGCACCAGGGAAAAGCTTGGGGGGGGGGCTCTAGCTCCTCCTCCAATGACCATAGTACCCCCACAGCACCCCCAAAATATTGGTTTCATTTTTTCTTTAACTATCTGTAAAATCTGTATATTGTGTAAGACATTTTTGCGGTTTTTATAGCATACTTGTAGTGTATTTTTTCTTCAAAGTACACATAGAGGCTCTGTGAGCTAGACGTTAGAATTTCATATTTTATCATATTTTATCCATGCTGTAGCTTATCGTGCTGTGTGCTTCTATACAGCATCTACATAAGCTGAAAAGCTAAAGCACCCGCTCTAAATAATCTCACTCCCCTATAGCACCTGTAGCATTAAGTCACTGGCGCTGCCACTGCTGAATAAACGACTCCAATCTGACTAAACCGCTTAACTTTTCCTCCCCATGTTACATTTCAGGACAAACGACGTAATATGTGTCCTTCTGATAAACCTCCTCTCAGATCTAAAACTGCCTTGGCTTCCAAGGACACTAAAGAAGCTGAAGGAGACTGTCTGGGCTGTTTCTGATGGCTGATGGTCCTGCAATGTGGACCAGAGGAGGAAACTGGAAGGGAAAATGCTTTGCTTTATATCATGCCCACCCAAAGCCCCCAGTGAGTAAGCCATAGGCGCCGATAGCATGGAAAAACTCCCAAGAAGGAAGAAACCTTGGGAGGGACCAAACTCAAAGGGGGAGCCCATCCTCCTGGGGCCGGCAAAGTGTAGGTGCAGGATCACAAAAAACTTAACGAGAGAATTCGACTGTCCCTCACAAAAACTGTAAAGTTTTAGTGGCTAAATTGCTTTTTCTATGCCTTTTCAAACAGGAGGAGATTTGTTTGGCTATATGTAGAAATTTTCTATACAATTTAGACAGCACAGAATCATTAACCTACTTTAATGAATTTATTTATACAACCACATATTTCACACATTTTGACATCAGTCATGCAGTGAAGATACAGTCTCTTTATTTCTTGACGCCAACCCTCCCCATTAATCCGGGCTTGGGACCGACACCTAGTTGAGCTGGCTTGCTCCCTTAAGTGGCTGGGTTAGGCTAAACTATGTACATATTTATAAAGACTACAATAAATTTATAAAGACCTCCCTAAATATGTAGTCTAACAAAACGCAGTTTAAAGAAGGTAGCCTACCTGGTAAACAAAGAAATTAAAAGGCCCACAGCATATAATCGGGCTATATTCCAAGCAGTTTTTAAGAACGTAACCTACATGGCGAAATTGAATTACTTTCTGGACCAACAAACGCAACCAGGCATGAACATTATGCACCTTCCTAGTCTTGATGTAAGTCGTCCTACAGATGAGGACGTTAGGCAGCCTTTAGATCCGACCCATCATGCACTGCAGTTTTTTGCAAATTCCTCAGACGGAAAACCATTAAATACCTCTTCTATTACCTTATATTACCTTATATTCATGTAATAAATATACAAATATCAATTAGTTGGAAATCAGCCAGACAGACGTAATTACTACAAATGGTTTCCACTGTATTTGTGACTCTGAGTGCCGCAGGCTTGGATGCAGTGCCGCACCATTTTGTAAGGCATGCACTGGCCAATCATGTAGCACTTCTCTCAGAAATATTAATGAGACATCACCTACCACCCTGCAAAAAAGAAATTTGCCGCTTGTCCCCCTGCACATGAGCCAACTTGGCTGCGTCAACCAGCGGAGCTCCGGAGCCTCTGGAGAAACACGCGGCAAAAAAGGCTCGCATGCGGTCTTCCAAAGTTTGGGAATACTTCAGTCATGACACCTTTTCTGCGCCTCTACTGTAGCTGGCGTTAATGATGCTGTTTCAGCCATTTTATATTTTCTGTTTACTTATTCTGTCATGTAAGACTGAGACAAATTATCGTTTACGACAATTCTTACACACTGTAGCCTGACTTGCTGACTTAAGTAAGTTTAACTATAAGCTACCTTTGCTAGTGTTTGTGAATAACATGTTTCTCTAGTTATGAAATTATTCCATGTTTTAGCATCTGTTTCAACATTAAAGTCAAATTGGTATACTGAAATATATAAAAACTATTGAACTATTAACTTAAGTCTAACATAGAAAATCCTACTGAATCTCTTAAGATTTTCCTTTTTTGTTAATGCACTAATGTTTAAGAAGTGTCTTAATAAATTGAATTTCAGATTTGTGTGTGGGTGGGAGTGGGTGAATTGTATTAAATTCATACATTCATTCTTTTGGCTCAGACATTACTGACCTAAAACAAATTGAGGCATTGGGTAAGTGCTTAAATTAGCTACTAAATGGCAAAAAATATTCTAAATATCACATTTTCCATTCTTCGGTATAATTTTAACGAATCACCTATGCTGCCAAACATTAACGCATAGATTGTCACAACACTCTATGTTTTAGTTCTTCTTTATGTGTATAGGACGGTGTGATGGTTCTGGTGGTGGGTGTGGCCGACGCTGCTCGCGATGTTTGGCTATGCTGCAGTCCCAGGGACCAAGTTGGAACACATTTCCACCTTCAAGCTTAGGTGGAAAAACGGCACCGAGACCCAGCAGCAGGACAACTTCACTTGTCCAGACAACCAGCCCTGCTTCATCATTGAAGTAAGCCCTGTGAACAGGAGCGAGATGTACTTCTGCAGTGGATGTTATAGCGGAAAGAACATCCCCATCCTCACGTCTGCCGGAGTGCCCCCTCAAGTGGGTGTGTGACTTAACTCGATGGATGAATTGGACAGAATGTACTGTTACTAGAGGTCGACCGATATGGGTTTTTCAATAGCCGATGCCGATATTTAGGAGTCAGGGTCAGGCGATGGCCGATATATGCTGCTGATTTTTTTTGGCCGATAATTGGACGTTTTCCCCTCTATTTGCATGGTAAAATATCACACTAATAATAACAAACGATACACAAAATTTCTCAATTTAGCATTTATTGAATACTCAACTTGGAAACAATAACACATTTATAAACAATAAAAATAGCAGCATCAGAATCTCTGTTAGTGCACAATATAGCAGCAAACTCCTCATGTTTGACGGAAGGAAATTTGTAAACAATACAAAAAGGAATAAGCATGTTATCTTCAGTTGTAATCCCACTTCCAGTCCCTGAGTCTTACTCACCACACTCATACTTCACAGCAATCAGACAGCAGTTAATTAACCAGAAGAGAAAAATGCAAAACACAACAGAACTTGTAAATAATAACAAACTAATAGACAATAAAAATAGCAGCATCAGAATCTCTATTAGTGCCAAATATAGCAGCAAACTCCTCATGTCTGACGGAAGGAAAATTTGTAAATACACAAAGGAATGAGCACATCTTCAGTTTTAATCCCATTTCCAGTCCCTGAGTCTTCCTCATCCCACAAGCAGGCAAGGCATGTCACCCCGGTTGTGTGACACTTATTTTATATAATAAAATAAGTGCCCCCTGCGGCCCCAGAGCCCGAGCAGCCGTCTCCGCTGCCTGCAGCTACCGCGCCCACGTCCGAGGCGCTTTCCCTGCCTGCAGCTCCCGGGCAGGCGCCCCCCTCTGCAGCCTGCAGCTCCAGTCCCTGGCCCCACTCCAGTCCCCTTCTCCCCCTGTGACTCTGGTACCCTCACCCCGACGAGCCCGACCCCGGCCACGGGTCCTTATGTCTGTGTCCCATAAGGGGAGAGGACACAGACGCACGGCTGGGGTCCCACCCGCCCAGCCCCCTGGCTCGCCCTCCCTCGCCGGCGCTAGGGCTTGGTCGGCGCCTGCGGGTCCTGGCCCTCCGGGTCGGCTGTCGTCTGCGGGTCCCCCTCCGCGGCCTCGTCGCCCTGCCTCGGTCCCTCCTCCGGCGTCTTATCGTTGCCTGCGGGCCCCCCGACGGCGGCTCCTCATTCGCCTGCTGGTCCTCCCGCTCTGGCGTGTCGGAGGACGTCGCCGTCTGCTGCGGCTCCCCCTCTCTCCTTGCCCTCGCCAGGGTCCCTTCCAGCTCCTTCGTCCCCTTCCCTGGTCTCCCCTCCGACTCCCTCCCTTCGTCCCTGCGTCTGTCCCTCACCCCATCTCCTCGGCCCCTCCGGCTCCGGCCTCCCGGCCGCCTGCAGCCCTTCCGGCTGCCTCCGTCGCCCGCTGGGTCTCCCTCGGGCTCCTCTTGGTTCCCCCTCCTTCTCTCCCTGGCCTCCCGTCTTTGTCCTCCTGCCTCTGCTCCCCCTCGCTTTGTTCCTCCTGTCTCTGTCCCTCCTCTCTTTGTCCCTCGTCCCTCTGGCTTCTGCTCCTCTTTCCCCGATGTTCCCTTCGTTCACTCCGGTCCTTTTGTCCTGCCTGTTCCCTCCGTGTCCCCCTTTCTGATCTGTTTCTCTGCCTTTCCTGTCTTATGTCAAGTCTTGTCCTGGCTCCTTCCCCTGTGCCAGTTCTGTCTGTCCGTTCTGTTCCCTGTCCCTCATTAATGAGGTTTTATATAGATATACATATATGCCCGGCTTGTCCGCTCCTCGTGTGTGCCACGCCCCCTGATTACCCACGTGTGCTTCCCTGATCGTCTCCTGCTTTGCCCGATTACTTTGATTAGTCATGACCTATTTTAAGTCCTGGTCTTACCTGTTTGCCCTGTCCGTCATTGTAGTTTGTCAATGCCTGCGTTCCGTCCTGCTCTACCCGCTCCGTTTCCCCGATTAAAGACCCGTTTTCACAAACACAAAAAATTGGTTCAGATAGGCGACGGACAATCTGATTGGCTCAGATAGGCGACGGACAATCTGATTGGCTCAGATAGGCGACGGACAATCTGATTGGCTCAGATAGGCGACGGACAATCTGATTGGCTCAGATAGGCGACGGACAATCTGATTGGCTCAGATAGGCGACGGACAATCTGATTGGCTCAGATAGGCGACGGACAATCTGATTGGCTCAGATAGGCGACGGACAATCTGATTGGCTCGAGATAGGCGACGGACAATCTGATTGGCTCAGATAGGCGACGGACAATCTGATTGGCTCAGATAGGCGACGGACAATCTGATTGGCTCAGATAGGCGACGGACAATCTGATTGGCTCAGATAGGCGACGGACAATCTGATTGGCTCAGATAGGCGACGGACAATCTGATTGGCTCAGATAGGCGACGGACAATCTGATTGGCTCAGATAGGCGACGGACAATCTGATTGGCTCAGATAGGCGACGGACAATCTGATTGGCTCAGATAGGCGACGGACAATCTGATTGGCTCAGATAGGCGACGGACAATCTGATTGGCTCAGATAGGCGACGGACAATCTGATTGGCTCAGATAGGCGACGGACAATCTGATTGGCTCAGACTTGGCGACGGACAATCTGATTGGCTCAGATAGGCGACGGACAATCTGATTGGCTCAGATAGGCGACGGACAATCTGATTGGCTCAGATAGGCGACGGACAATCTGATTGGCTCAGATAGGCGACGGACAATCTGATTGGCTCAGATAGGCGACGGACAATCTGATTGGCTCAGATAGGCGACGGACAATCTGATTGGCCTCAGATAGGCGACGGACAATCTGATTGGCTCAGATAGGCGACGGACAATCTG
>NW_026043418.1:0-40996 GCF_023856365.1 Brienomyrus brachyistius
TATACTAATATGCTAATATGCTAATATGCTAATATGCTAATATGCTAATACGCTAATATGCTAACACGCTATGCTAATATGCTAACACGCTATGCTAATATGCTAATATGCTAATATGCTATGCTAATATGCTATGCTAATATGCTAATATGCTAACACGATATGCTAATATGCTTATATGCTAATATGCTAATATGCTATGCTAATATGCTAATATGCTAATATGCTAATATGCTAATATGCTATGCTAATATGCTAATATGCTAACACGCTATGCTAATATGCTAATAGGCTAATATGCTAATATGCTTATATGCTAATATGCTAATATGCTAATATGCTAATATGCTAACACGCTATGCTAATATGCTAATATGCTAATATGCTAATATGCTATGCTAATATGCTAATATACTAATATGCTAATATGCTAATATGCTATGCTAATATACTAATATGCTAATATGCTAATTTGCTATGCTAATATGCTAATATGTTAATATGCTAATATGCTAATATGCTATGCTAATATGCTAATATGCTAATAAGCTAATATGCTATGCTAATATGCTAATATGCTAATATGCTAATATGCTAATATGCTAATATGCTAATATGCTAATATGCTAACATGTTAATATGCTAACACGCTATGCTAATATGCTAATATGCTATGCTAATATGCTAATATGCTAATATGCTAATATGCTAATATGCTAATATGCTATGCTAATATGCTAATATGCTAATATGCTAATATGCTAATATGCTAATATGCTAATATGCTAATATGCTAATATGCTAATATGCTAACACGTTATGCTAATATGTTTATATGCTAATATGCTAATATGCTATGCTAATATGCTAATATGCTAATATGCTAATATGCTAATATGCTAATATGCTATGCTAATATGCTAATATGCTAATATGTTATGCTAATATGTTAATATACTAATATGCTATGCTAATATGCTAATATGCTAATATGCTAACACGCTATGCTAATATGCTAATATGCTATGCTAATATGCTAATATGCTAATATGCTGATATGCTAATATGCTAATATGCTATGCTAATATGCTAATATGCTAATATGCTAATATGCTATGCTAATATGCTAATATGCTAATATGCTAATATGCTAATATGCTAATATGCTATGCTAATATGCTAATATGCTAATATGCTAATATGCTAATATGCTAATATGCTATGCTAATATGCTAATATATTAATATGCTAATATGCTAATATGCTAATATGCTATGCTAATATGCTAATATGCTAATATGCTAATATGCTAATATGCTAATATGCTATGCTAATATGCTAATATGCTAATATGCTAATATGCTAATATGCTAATATGCTATGCTAATATGCTAATATGCTAATATGCTAATATGCTATGCTAATATGCTAATATGCTAATATGCTAACACGCTATGCTAATATGCTAATATGCTAATATGCTAATATGCTAATATGCTAATATGCTAACACGCTATGCTAATATGCTAATATGCTAATATGCTAATATGCTAATATGCTATGCTAATATGCTAATATGCTAATATGCTAATGTGCTAATATGCTAATATGCTATGCTAATATGCTAATATGCTAATATACTATGCTAATATGCTAATATGCTAATATGCTAATATGCTAATATGCTAATATGCTAATATGCTAATATGCTATGCTAATATGCTATGCTAATATGCTAATATGCTAATATGCTAATATGCTAATATGCTATGCTAATATGCTAATATGCTAATATGCTAATATGCTAATATGCTAATATGCTAATATGCTATGCTAATATGCTAATATGCTAATATGCTAACACGCTATGCTAATATGCTAATATGCTAATATGCTAATATGCTATGCTAATATGCTATGCTAATATGCTAATATGCTAATATGCTAATATGCTAATATGCTAATATGCTATGCTAATATGCTAATATGCTAATATGCTAATATGCTATGCTAATATGCTATGCTAATATACTAATATGCTAATATGCTAATATGCTAATATGCTATACTAATATGCTAATATGCTAATATGCTAATATGCTAATATGCTAATATGCTAACACGCTATGCTAATATGCTAATATGCTAATATGCTAATATGCTAATATGCTAATATGCTAATATGCTATGCTAATATGCTAATATGCTAATATGCTAATATGCTAATATGCTATGCTAATATGCTATGCTAATATGCTAATATGCTAATACGCTAACACGCTATACTAATATGCTAATATGCTATGCTAATATGCTAATATGCTAATATGCTAATATGCTAATATGCTAATATGCTATGCTAATATGCTAATATGCTAATATGCTAATATGCTATGCTAATATGCTAAAACGCTAACACGCTAGGCTAATATGCTAAAACGCTAACACGCTAGGCTAATATGCTAATATGCTAATATGCTAATATGCTAATATGCTAATATGCTAATATGCTATGCTAATATGCTAATATGCTAATATGCTAATATGTTAATATGTTAATATGCTATGCTAATATGCTAATATGCTAATATGCTAATATGCTAATATGCTGATATGCTAATATGCTAATATGCTAATATGCTAATATGCTATGCTAATATGCTAATATGCTAATATGCTAATATGCTAATATGCTAATATGCTATGCTAATATGCTAATATGCTAATATGCTAATATGCTAATATGCTAATATGCTATGCTAATATGCTAATATGCTAATATGCTAATATGCTAATATGCTAACACGCTTTGCTAATATGCTAATATGCTAATATGCTAATTTGCTAATATGCTAATATGCTAATATGCTAATATGCTAATATGCTAACACGCTATGCTAATATGCTAATGTGCTAATATGCTATGCTAATATGCTATGCTAATATGCTATGCTACTATGCTAGTATGCTAATTTGCTAATATGCTAATATGCTAATATGCTAATATGCTAATATGCTATGCTAATATGCTAATATGCTAATATGCTAATGTGCTAATATGCTATGCTAATATGCTAATATGCTAATATGCTAATATGCTATGCTAATATGCTAATATGCTATTATGCTAACACGCTATGCTAATATGCTAATATGCTAATATGCTATGCTAATATGCTAATATGCTAATATGCTAATATGCTAATATGCTATGCTATGCTAATATGCTAATATGCTAATATGCTAATATGCTAATATGCTAATATGCTATGCTAATATGCTAATATGCTAATATGCTAATATGCTATGCTAATATGCTAATATGCTAATATGCTAATATGCTAATATGCTATGCTAATATGCTAATATGCTAATATGCTAATATGCTATGCTAATATGCTAATATGCTAATATGCTAATATGCTAATATGCTAATATGCTAATATGCTAATATGCTAATATGCTATACTAATATGCTAATATGCTAATATGCTAATATGCTAATATGCTAATACGCTAATATGCTAACACGCTATGCTAATATGCTAACACGCTATGCTAATATGCTAATATGCTAATATGCTATGCTAATATGCTATGCTAATATGCTAATATGCTAACACGATATGCTAATATGCTTATATGCTAATATGCTAATATGCTATGCTAATATGCTAATATGCTAATATGCTAATATGCTAATATGCTATGCTAATATGCTAATATGCTAACACGCTATGCTAATATGCTAATATGCTAATATGCTAATATGCTTATATGCTAATATGCTAATATGCTAATATGCTAATATGCTAACACGCTATGCTAATATGCTAATATGCTAATATGCTAATATGCTAATATGCTAATATGCTAATATGCTAATATGCTAATATGCTATGCTAATATACTAATATGCTAATATGCTAATATGCTATGCTAATATGCTAATATGTTAATATGCTAATATGCTAATATGCTAATATGCTATGCTAATATGCTAATATGCTAATAAGCTAATATGCTATGCTAATATGCTAATATGCTAATATGCTAATATGCTAATATGCTAATATGCTAATATGCTAATATGCTAATATGCTAACATGTTAATATGCTAACACGCTATGCTAATATGCTAATATGCTATGCTAATATGCTAATATGCTAATATGCTAATATGCTAATATGCTAATATGCTAATATGCTATGCTAATATGCTAATATGCTAATATGCTAATATGCTAATATGCTAATATGCTAATATGCTAACACGTTATGCTAATATGTTTATATGCTAATATGCTAATATGCTATGCTAATATGCTAATATGCTAATATGCTAATATGCTAATATGCTAATATGCTAATATGCTATGCTAATATGCTAATATGCTAATATGCTAACACGCTATGCTAATATGCTAATATGCTAATATGCTAATATGCTTATATGCTAATATGCTAATATGCTAATATGCTAATATGCTAACACGCTATGCTAATATGCTAATATGCTAATATGCTAATATGCTATGCTAATATGCTAATATGCTAATATGCTAATATGCTAATATGCTAATATGCTATGCTAATATGCTATGCTAATATGCTATGCTAATATACTAATATGCTAATATGCTAATATGCTAATATGCTAATATGCTATGCTAATATGCTAATATGCTAATATGTTAATATGCTAATATGTTAATATACTAATATGCTATGCTAATATGCTAATATGCTAATATGCTAACACGCTATGCTAATATGCTAATATGCTATGCTAATATGCTAATATGCTAATATGCTGATATGCTAATATGCTAATATGCTATGCTAATATGCTAATATGCTAATATGCTAATATGCTATGCTAATATGCTAATATGCTAATATGCTAATATGCTAATATGCTAATATGCTAATATGCTAATATGCTAATATGCTATGCTAATATGCTAATATGCTAATATGCTAATATGCTAATATGCTATGCTAATATGCTAATATGTTAATATGCTAATATGCTAATATGCTAATATGCTATGCTAATATGCTAATATGCTAATATGCTAATATGCTAATATGCTAATATGCTATGCTAATATGCTAATATGCTAATATGCTAATATGCTAATATGCTATGCTAATATGCTAATATGCTAATATGCTAATATGCTATGCTAATATGCTAATATGCTAATATGCTAACACGCTATGCTAATATGCTAATATGCTAATATGCTAATATGCTAATATGCTAATATGCTAACACGCTATGCTAATATGCTAATATGCTAATATGCTAATATGCTAATATGCTATGCTAATATGCTAATATGCTAATATGCTAATGTGCTAATATGCTAATATGCTATGCTAATATGCTAATATGCTAATATACTATGCTAATATGCTAATATGCTAATATGCTAATATGCTAATATGCTAATATGCTAATATGCTATGCTAATATGCTATGCTAATATGCTAATATGCTAATATGCTAATATGCTAATATGCTAATATGCTATGCTAATATGCTAATATGCTAATATGCTAATATGCTAATATGCTAATATGCTATGCTAATATGCTAATATGCTAATATGCTAACACGCTATGCTAATATGCTAATATGCTAATATGCTAATATGCTATGCTAATATGCTATGCTAATATGCTAATATGCTAATATGCTAATATGCTAATATGCTAATATGCTATGCTAATATGCTAATATGCTAATATGCTAATATGCTATGCTAATATGCTATGCTAATATACTAATATGCTAATATGCTAATATGCTAATATGCTAATATGCTATGCTAATATGCTAATATGCTAATATGTTAATATGCTAATATGTAATGCTAATATGTTAATACGCTAACACGCTATGCTAATATGCTAATATGCTAATATGCTAATATGCTAATATGCTAATATCCTATGCTAATATGCTAATATGCTAATATGCTAATATGCTATGCTAATATGCTATGCTAATATGATAATATGCTAATATGCTAATATGCTAATATGCTAATATGCTAATATGCTATGCTAATATGCTAATATGCTATGCTAATATGCTAATATGCTAATATGCTAATATGCTAATATGCTAACACGCTATGCTATGCTAATATGCTAATATGCTAACACGCTATGCTAATATGCTAATATGTTAATATACTAATATGCTATGCTAATATGTTAATATGCTAATATGCTAATATGCTAACATGCTATGCTAATATGCTAATATGCTAATATGCTAATATGCTATGCTAATATGCTAATATGCTAATATGCTAATATGCTAATATGCTAATATGCTAATATGCTAATATGCTATGCTAATATGCTAATATGCTAATATGCTAATATGCTAATATGCTATGCTAATATGCTATGCTAATATGCTAATATGCTATGCTAATATGCTAATATGCTATGCTAATATGCTAATATGCTAATATGCTAATATGCTAATATGCTAATATACTAATATGCTAATGTGCTAATATGCTAATATGCTATGCTAATATACTAATATGCTAATATGCTAATATGCTAATATGCTAATATGCTATGCTAATATGCTAATATGCTAATATGCTAATATGCTAATATGCTAATACGCTAATATGCTAACACGCTATGCTAATATGCTATGCTAATATGCTAATATGCTAATATGTTAATATGCTAATATGCTTATATGCTAATATGCTAACACGCTATGCTAATATGCTAATATGCTAATATGCTAATATGCTAATATGCTAATATGCTAATATGCTAATATGCTATGCTAATATGCTTATATGCTAATATGCTAATATACTATGCTAATATGCTAATATGCTAATATGATAATATGCTATGCTAATATGCTAATATGCTAATATGCTAATATGCTAATATGCTAATATGCTAATATGCTAATATGCTAATATGCTATGCTAATATGCTAATATGCTAATATGCTAACACGCTATGGTAATATGCTAATATACTAATATGCTAATATGCTTATATGTTAATATGCTAATATGCTAATATGCTAACACGCTATGCTAATATGCTAATATGCTAATATGCTATGCTAATATGCTAATATGCTAATATGCTAATATGCTAATATGCTATGCTAATATGCTAATATGCTAATATGCTAATATGCTAATATGCTAATATGCTATGCTAATATGCTAATATGCTAACACGCTATGCTAATATGCTAATATGCTAATATGCTAATATGCTATGCTAATATGCCAATATGCTAATATGCTAATATGCTAATATGCTATGCTAATATGCTAATATGCTAATATGCTATGCTAACATGCTAATATGTTAATATGCTAATATGCGAATATGCTAATATGCTATGCTAATATGCTAATATGCTAATATGCTATGCTAATATGCTATGCTAATATGCTAATATGCTAATATGCTAATATGTTGATATGCTAATATGCTAATATGCTAATATGCTAATATGCTATGCTAATATGCTAACATGCTAATATGCTAATATGCTAATATGCTATGCTAATATGCTAATATGCTAATATGCTAATATGCTATGCTAATATGCTAATATGATAATATGCTAATATGCTAATATGCTATGCTAATATGCTAATATGCTAATATGCTAATATGCTATGCTAATATGCTAATATGCTAATATGCTAATATGCTAATATGCTAATATGCTATGCTAATATGCTAATATGCTAATATGCTAATATGCTATGCTAATATGCTAATATGCTAATATGCTAATATGCTATGCTAATATGCTAATATGCTAATATGCTAATATGCTAATATGCTATGCTAATATGCTAATATGCTAATATGCTAATATGCTAATATGCTAATATGCTAATATGCTATACTAATATGCTAATATGCTAATATGCTAATATGCTAATACGCTAATATGCTAACACGCTATGCTAATATGCTAACACGCTATGCTAATATGCTAATATGCTAATATGCTATGCTAATATGCTATGCTAATATGCTAATATGCTAACACGATATGCTAATATGCTTATATGCTAATATGCTAATATGCTATGCTAATATGCTAATATGCTAATATGCTAATATGCTAATATGCTATGCTAATATGCTAATATGCTAACACGCTATGCTAATATGCTAATAGGCTAATATGCTAATATGCTTATATGCTAATATGCTAATATGCTAATATGCTAATATGCTAACACGCTATGCTAATATGCTAATATGCTAATATGCTAATATGCTATGCTAATATGCTAATATGCTAATATGCTAATATGCTAATATGCTAATATGCTATGCTAATATACTAATATGCTAATATGCTAATATGCTATGCTAATATGCTAATATGTTAATATGCTAATATGCTAATATGCTATGCTAATATGCTAATATGCTAATAAGCTAATATGCTATGCTAATATGCTAATATGCTAATATGCTAATATGCTAATATGCTAATATGCTAATATGCTAACATGTTAATATGCTAACACGCTATGCTAATATGCTAATATGCTATGCTAATATGCTAATATGCTAATATGCTAATATGCTAATATGCTAATATGCTAATATGCTATGCTAATATGCTAATATGCTAATATGCTAATATGCTAATATGCTAATATGCTAATATGCTAACACGTTATGCTAATATGTTTATATGCTAATATGCTAATATGCTATGCTAATATGCTAATATGCTAATATGCTAATATGCTAATATGCTATGCTAATATGCTAATATGCTATGCTAATATGCTAATATGCTAATTTGCTAATATGCTAACACGCTATGCTAATATGCTAATATGCTAATATGCTAATATGCTTATATGCTAATATGCTAATATGCTAATATGCTAATATGCTAACACGCTATGCTAATATGCTAATATGCTAATATGCTAATATGCTATGCTAATATGCTAATATGCTAATATGCTAATATGCTAATATGCTAATATGCTATGCTAATATGCTATGCTAATATGCTATGCTAATATACTAATATGCTAATATGCTAATATGCTAATATGCTAATATGCTATGCTAATATGCTAATATGCTAATATGTTAATATGCTAATATGTTAATATACTAATATGCTATGCTAATATGCTAATATGCTAATATGCTAACACGCTATGCTAATATGCTAATATGCTATGCTAATATGCTAATATGCTAATATGCTGATATGCTAATATGCTAATATGCTATGCTAATATGCTAATATGCTAATATGCTAATATGCTATGCTAATATGCTAATATGCTAATATGCTAATATGCTAATATGCTAATATGCTATGCTAATATGCTAATATGCTAATATGCTAATATGCTAATATGCTAATATGCTATGCTAATATGCTAATATGTTAATATGCTAATATGCTAATATGCTAATATGCTATGCTAATATGCTAATATGCTAATATGCTAATATGCTAATATGCTATGCTAATATGCTAATATGCTAATATGCTAATATGCTAATATGCTATGCTAATATGCTAATATGCTAATATGCTAATATGCTATGCTAATATGCTAATATGCTAATATGCTAACACGCTATGCTAATATGCTAATATGCTAATATGCTAATATGCTAATATGCTAATATGCTAATATGCTCACGCTATGCTAATATGCTAATATGCTAATATGCTAATATGCTAATATGCTATGCTAATATGCTAATATGCTAATATGCTAATGTGCTAATATGCTAATATGCTATGCTAATATGCTAATATGCTAATATACTATGCTAATATGCTAATATGCTAATATGCTAATATGCTAATATGCTAATATGCTAATATGCTAATATGCTATACTAATATGCTATGCTAATATGCTAATATGCTAATATGCTAATATGCTAATATGCTAATATGCTATGCTAATATGCTAATATGCTAATATGCTAATATGCTAATATGCTATGCTAATATGCTAATATGCTAATATGCTAACACGCTATGCTAATATGCTAATATGCTAATATGCTAATATGCTAATATGCTATGCTAATATGCTATGCTAATATGCTAATATGCTAATATGCTAATATGCTAATATGCTATGCTAATATGCTAATATGCTAATATGCTAATATGCTATGCTAATATGCTATGCTAATATACTAATATGCTAATATGCTAATATGCTAATATGCTATACTAATATGCTAATATGCTAATATGCTAATATGCTAATATGCTAACACGCTATGCTAATATGCTAATATGCTAATATGCTAATATGCTAATATGCTAATATGCTATGCTAATATGCTAATATGCTAATATGCTAATATGCTAATATGCTAATATGCTATGCTAATATGCTATGCTAATATGCTAATATGCTAATACGCTAACACGCTATACTAATATGCTAATATGCTATGCTAATATGCTAATATGCTAATATGCTAATATGCTAATATGCTAATATGCTATGCTAATATGCTAATATGCTAATATGCTAATATGCTATGCTAATATGCTAAAACGCTAACACGCTAGGCTAATATGCTAAAACGCTAACACGCTAGGCTAATATGCTAATATGCTAATATGCTAATATGCTAATATGCTAATATGCTAATATGCTAATATGCTAATATGCTATGCTAATATGCTAATATGCTAATATGTTAATATGTTAATATGCTATGCTAATATGCTAATATGCTAATATGCTAATATGCTAATATGCTGATATGCTAATATGCTAATATGCTAATATGCTAATATGCTATGCTAATATGCTAATATGCTAATATGCTAATATGCTAATATGCTAATATGCTATGCTAATATGCTAATATGCTAATATGCTAATATGCTAATATGCTATGCTAATATGCTAATATGCTAATATGCTAATATGCTAACACGCTTTGCTAATATGCTAATATGCTAATATGCTAATTTGCTAATATGCTAATATGCTAATATGCTAATATGCTAATATGCTAACACGCTATGCTAATATGCTAATGTGCTAATATGCTATGCTAATATGCTATGCTAATATGCTATGCTACTATGCTAGTATGCTAATATGCTAATATGCTAATATGCTAATATGCTAATATGCTAATATGCTAATATGCTAATACGTTATGCTAACACGCTATGCTAATATGCTAATATGCTAATATGCTAATATGCTAATATGCTATGCTAATATGCTAATATGCTATGCTAATATGCTAATATGCTAATACGCTAACACGCTATGCTAATATGCTAATATGCTATGCTAATATGCCAATATGCTAATATGCTAAAATGCTAATATGCTATGCTAATATGCTAATATGCTAATACGCTAACACGCTATGCTAATATGCTAATATGCTAATATGCTAATATGCTATGCTAATATGCTAATATGCTAATATGCTAATATGCTAATATGCTAATATGCTAATATGCTATGCTAATATGCTAATATGCTAACACGCTATGCTAATATACTAATATGCTAATATGCTAATATGCTAATATGCTAATATGCTAATATGCTAATATGCTAATATGCTAACACGCTATGCTAATATGCTAATATGCTAATAAGCTATTATGCTAATATGCTATGCTAATATGCTAATATGCTATGCTAATATGCTAATATGCTAATATGCTAATATGCTAATATGCTAATATGCTAATATGCTAATATGCTATGCTAATATGCTAATATGCTAATATGCTAATACGCTAATATGTTAATATGCTAATATGCTATGCTAATATGCTAATATGCTAATATGCTAATATGCTAATATGCTAATATGCTAATATGCTAATATGCTATGCTAATATGCTAATATGCTAATATGCTAATATGCTAATATGCTAACACGCTATGCTAATATGCTAATATGCTAATATGCTAATATGCTAATATGCTATGCTAATATGCTAATATGCTAATATGCTAATATGCTAACACGCTATGCTAATATGCTAATATGCTAATATGCTAATATGCTCACACTATGCTAATATGCTAATATGCTAATATGCTAATATGCTAATATGCTATGCTAATATGCTAATATGCTAATATGCTAATATGCTAATATGCTAATATGCTAATATGCTAATATGCTAATATGCTAATATGCTAATATGCTAACACGCTATGCTAATATGCTAATATGCTATGCTAACATGCTAATATGCTATGATAATATGCTAATATGCTATGCTAATATGCTAATATGCTAATATACTATGCTAATATGCTAATACGCTAATATGCTAATACGCTAATACGCTAACACGCTATGCTAATATGCTATTATGCTAAGATGCTAATATGCTATGCTAATATGCTAATATGCCAATATGCTAATACGCTAATATGCTAACATGCTATGCTAACACGCTATGCTAATATGCTAATATGCTAATATGCTAATATGCTAATATGCTAATATGCTAATATGCTAATATTCTATGCTAATATGCTAATATGCTAATATGCTATGCTAATACGCTAATACGCTAATACGCTAATATGTTAACATGCTATGCTAATATGCTATTATGCTAATATGCTAATATGTTAATATGCTAATATGCTATGCTAATGTGCTAATATGCTAATATGCTAACACGCTATGCTAATATGCTAATATGTTAATATGCTAATATGCTAACACGCTATGCTAATATGCTAATATGCTAATATGCTAATATGCTAATATGCTAATATGCTAATATTCAATGCTAATATGCTAATATGCTAATATGCTAATATGCTAATATGCTAATATGCTAACACGCTATGCTAATATGCTAATATGCTAATATGCTAATTTGCTAATACGCTATGCTAATATGCTAATATGCTAATATGCTAATATGCTAATATGCTAATACGCTAATATGCTAACACGCTATGCTAATATGCTAGTATGCTAATATGCTAATATGCAAACACGCTATGCTAATATGCTAATATGCTAATATGCTAATATGCTAACACGCTATGCTAATATGCTAATAAGCTAATATGCTAATATGCTAACACGCTATGCTAATATGCTAATATGCTAATATGCTAATATGCTAATATGCTAATATGCTAATATGCTAACACGCTATGCTAATATGCTAATATGCTAATATGCTAATATGCTAATATGCTATGCTAATATGCTAATATGCTAATATGCTAATGTGCTAATATGCTAATATGCTATGCTAATATGCTAATATGCTAATATACTATGCTAATATGCTAATATGCTAATATGCTAATATGCTAATATGCTAATATGCTAATATGCTAATATGCTATGCTAATATGCTATGCTAATATGCTAATATGCTAATATGCTAATATGCTAATATGCTAATATGCTATGCTAATATGCTAATATGCTAATATGCTAATATGCTAATATGCTAATATGCTATGCTAATATGCTAATATGCTAATATGCTAACACGCTATGCTAATATGCTAATATGCTAATATGCTAATATGCTAATATGCTATGCTAATATGCTATGCTAATATGCTATGCTAATATGCTAATATGCTAATATGCTAATATGCTAATATGCTAATATGCTAATATGCTAATATGCTAATATGCTAATATGCTAATATGCTATGCTAATATGCTATGCTAATATACTAATATGCTAATATGCTAATATGCTAATATGCTATACTAATATGCTAATATGCTAATATGCTAATATGCTAATATGCTAATATGCTAACACGCTATGCTAATATGCTAATATGCTAATATGCTAATATGCTAATATGCTAATACGCTAATATGCTAACACGCTATGCTAATATGCTAGTATGCTAATATGCTAATATGCAAACACGCTATGCTAATATGCTAATATGCTAATATGCTAATATGCTAACACGCTATGCTAATATGCTAATAAGCTAATATGCTAATATGCTAACACGCTATGCTAATATGCTAATATGCTAATATGCTAATATGCTAATATGCTAATATGCTAATATGCTAACACGCTATGCTAATATGCTAATATGCTAATATGCTAATATGCTAATATGCTATGCTAATATGCTAATATGCTAATATGCTAATGTGCTAATATGCTAATATGCTATGCTAATATGCTAATATGCTAATATAATATGCTAATATGCTAATATGCTAATATGCTAATATGCTAATATGCTAATATGCTAATATGCTAATATGCTAATATGCTATGCTAATATGCTATGCTAATATGCTAATATGCTAATATGCTAATATGCTAATATGCTAATATGCTATGCTAATATGCTAATATGCTAATATGCTAATATGCTAATATGCTAATATGCTATGCTAATATGCTAATATGCTAATATGCTAACACGCTATGCTAATATGCTAATATGCTAATATGCTAATATGCTAATATGCTATGCTAATATGCTATGCTAATATGCTAATATGCTAATATGCTAATATGCTAATATGCTAATATGCTATGCTAATATGCTATGCTAATATGCTAATATGCTATGCTAATATGCTATGCTAATATACTAATATGCTAATATGCTAATATGCTAATATGCTATACTAATATGCTAATATGCTAATATGCTAATATGCTAATATGCTAATATGCTAACACGCTATGCTAATATGCTAATATGCTAATATGCTAATATGCTAATATGCTAATATGCTATGCTAATATGCTAATATGCTAATATGCTAATATGCTAATATGCTATGCTAATATGCTATGCTAATATGCTAATATGCTAATACGCTAACACGCTATACTAATATGCTAATATGCTATGCTAATATGCTAATATGCTAATATGCTAATATGCTAATATGCTAATATGCTAATATGCTAACGCTAGGCTAATATGCTAAAACGCTAACACGCTAGGCTAATATGCTAATATGCTAATATGCTAATATGCTAATATGCTAATATGCTAATATGCTAATATGCTAATATGCTATGCTAATATGCTAATATGCTAATATGTTAATATGTTAATATGCTATGCTAATATGCTAATATGCTAATATGCTAATATGCTAATATGCTGATATGCTAATATGCTAATATGCTAATATGCTAATATGCTATGCTAATATGCTAATATGCTAATATGCTAATATGCTAATATGCTAATATGCTATGCTAATATGCTAATATGCTAATATGCTAATATGCTAATATGCTAATATGCTAATATGCTATGCTAATATGCTAATATGCTAATATGCTAATATGCTAACACGCTTTGCTAATATGCTAATATGCTAATATGCTAATTTGCTAATATGCTAATATGCTAATATGCTAATATGCTAATATGCTAATATGCTAACACGCTATGCTAATATGCTAATGTGCTAATATGCTATGCTAATATGCTATGCTAATATGCTATGCTACTATGCTAGTATGCTAATATGCTAATATGCTAATATGCTAATATGCTAATATGCTAATATGCTAATATGCTAATATGCTAATACGTTAATATGCTAACACGCTATGCTAATATGCTAATATGCTAATATGCTAATATGCTAATATGCTATGCTAATATGCTAATATGCTATGCTAATATGCTAATATGCTAATACGCTAACACGCTATGCTAATATGCTAATATGCTATGCTAATATGCCAATATGCTAATATGCTAAAATGCTAATATGCTATGCTAATATGCTAATATGCTAATACGCTAACACGCTATGCTAATATGCTAATATGCTAATATGCTAATATGCTATGCTAATATGCTAATATGCTAATATGCTAATATGCTAATATACTAATATGCTAATATGCTATGCTAATATGCTAATATGCTAACACGCTATGCTAATATACTAATATGCTAATATGCTAATATGCTAATATGCTAATATGCTAATATGCTAATATGCTAACACGCTATGCTAATATGCTAATATGCTAATAAGCTATTATGCTAATATGCTATGCTAATATGCTAATATGCTATGCTAATATGCTAATATGCTAATATGCTAATATGCTAATATGCTAATATGCTAATATGCTAATATGCTATGCTAATATGCTAATATGCTAATATGCTAATACGCTAATATGTTAATATGCTAATATGCTATGCTAATATGCTAATATGCTAATATGCTAATATGCTAATATGCTAATATGCTAATATGCTATGCTAATATGCTAATATGCTAATATGCTAATATGCTAATATGCTAACACGCTATGCTAATATGCTAATATGCTAATATGCTAATATGCTAATATGCTATGCTAATATGCTAATATGCTAATATGCTAATATGCTAACACGCTATGCTAATATGCTAATATGCTAATATGCTAATATGCTAATATGCTCACACTATGCTAATATGCTAATATGCTAATATGCTAATATGCTAATATGCTATGCTAATATGCTAATATGCTAATATGCTAATATGCTAATATGCTAATATGCTAATATGCTAATATGCTAATATGCTAATATGCTAACACGCTATGCTAATATGCTAATATGCTATGCTAACATGCTAATATGCTATGATAATATGCTAATATGCTATGCTAATATGCTAATATGCTAATATGCTAATATACTAATATGCTAATACGCTAATATGCTAATACGCTAATATGCTAACACGCTATGCTAATATGCTAATATGCTAATATGCTAATATGCTAATATGCTAATATGCTAATATGGTAATATGCTATGCCAATATGCTAATATGCTAATATGCTAATATGCTAATATGCTAATATGCTAATATGCTATGCTAATATGCTAATATGCTAATATGTTAATATGCTAATATGTAATGCTAATATGTTAATACGCTAACACGCTATGCTAATATGCTAATATGCTAATATGCTAATATGCTAATATGCTAATATCCTATGCTAATATGCTAATATGCTAATATGCTAATATGCTATGCTAATATGCTAATATGCTAATATGCTAATATGCTAATATGCTAATATGCTAATATGCTAATATGCTATGCTAATATGCTAATATGCTAATATGCTAACACGCTATGCTATGCTAATATGCTAATATGCTAACACGCTATGCTAATATGCTAATATGTTAATATGCTAATATGCTATGCTAATATGCTAATATGCTAATATGCTAACATGCTATGCTACTATGCTAATATGCTAATATGCTAATATGCTAATATGCTAATATGCTAATATGCTATGCTAATATGCTAATATGCTATGCTAATATGCTAATATGCTAATATGCTAATATGCTAATATGCTAATATGCTAATATGCTATGCTAATATGCTAATATGCTATGCTAATATGCTAATATGCTAATATGCTAATATGCTAATATGCTAATATGCTAATATACTAATATGCTAATGTGCTAATATGCTAATATGCTATGCTAATATGCTAATATGCTAATATGCTAATATACTAATATGCTAATATGCTAATATGCTATGCTAATATGCTAATATGCTAATATGCTAATATGCTAATATGCTAATATGCTAATACGCTAATATGCTAACACGCTATGCTAATATGCTATGCTAATATGCTAATATGCTAATATGCTAATATGTTATGCTAATATGCTTATATGCTAATATGCTAACACGCTATGCTAATATGCTAATATGCTAATATGCTAATATGCTAATATGCTAATATGCTAATATGCTAATATGCTAACACGCTATGCTAATATGCTAATATGCTAATATGCTAATATGCTAATATGCTAATATGCTAATATGCTAATATGCTAATATGCTAATATGCTAATATGCTAACACGCTATGCTAATATGCTTATATGCTAATATGCTAATATACTATGCTAATATGCTAATATGCTAATATGCTAATATGCTATGCTAATATGCTAATATGCTAATATGCTAATATGCTAATATGCTAATATGCTAATATGCTATGCTAATATGCTAATATGCTAACACGCTATACTAATATGCTAATATGCTAATATGCTAATATGCTAATATGCTTATATGTTAATATGCTAATATGCTAATATGCTAATATGCTAATATGCTAACACGCTATGCTAATATGCTAATATGCTAATATGCTAATATGCTATGCTAATATGCTAATATGCTAATATGCTAATATGCTAATATGCTATGCTAATATGCTAATATGCTATGCTAATATGCTATGCTAATATGCTAATATGCTAATATGCTAACACGCTATGCTAATATGCTAATATGCTAATATGCTAATATGCTATGCTAATATGCTAATATGCTAATATGCTAATATGCTAATATGCTATGCTAATATGCTAATATGCTAATATGCTATGCTTACATGCTAATATGTTAATATGCTAATATGCTAATATGCTAATATGCTATGCTAATATGCTAATATGCTAATATGCTATGCTAATATGCTATGCTAATATGCTAATATGCTAATATGCTAATATGCTAATATGTTGATATGCTAATATGCTAATATGCTAATATGCTAATATGCTATGCTAATATGCTAACATGCTAATATGCTAATATGCTAATATGCTATGCTAATATGCTAATATGCTAATATGCTAATATGCTATGCTAATATGCTAATATGCTAATATGCTAATATGCTATGCTAATATACTAATATGCTAATATGTTAATATGCTATGCTAATATGCTAATATGCTATTATGCTAACACGCTATGCTAATATGCTAATATGCTAATATGCTATGCTAATATGCTAATATGCCAATATGCTAATATGCTAATATGCTATGCTAATATGCTAATATGCTAATATGCTAATATGCTAATATGCTAATATGCTAATATGCTAATATGCTAATATGCTATGCTAATATGCTAATATGCTAATATGCTAATATGCTATGCTAATATGCTAATATGCTAATATGCTAATATGCTAATATGCTTATATGCTTATATGCTAATATGCTAATATGCTAATATGCTAATATGCTAACACGCTATGCTAATATGCTAATATGCTAATATGCTAATATGCTATGCTAATATGCTAATATGCTAATATGCTAATATGCTAATATGCTAATATGCTATGCTAATATGCTAATATGCTAATATGCTATGCTAATATACTAATATGCTAATATGCTAATATGCTAATATGCTATGCTAATATGCTAATATGCTAATATGTTAATATGCTAATATGTTAATATGCTATGTTAATATACTAATATGCTATGCTAATATGCTAATATGCTAATATGCTAACACGCTATGCTAATATGCTAATATGCTATGCTAATATGCTAATATGCTAATATGCTAATATGCTAATATGCTAATATGCTAATATGCTATGCTAATATGCTAATATGCTAATATGCTATGCTAATATGCTAATATGCTAATATGCTAATATGCTAATATGCTATGCTAATATGCTAATATGCTAATATGCTAATATGCTAATATGTTAATATGCTATGCTAATATGCTAATATGCTAATATGCTAATATGTTAATATGCTAATATGCTAATATGCTAATATGCTATGCTAATATGCTAATATGCTAATATGCTAATATGCTAATATGCTATGCTAATATGCTAATATGCTAATATGCTAATATGCTAATATGCTAATATGCTATGCTAATATGCTAATATGCTAATATGCTAATATGCTAATATGCTAATATGCTATGCTAATATGCTAATATGCTAATATGCTAATATGCTATATGCTAATATGCTAATATGCTATGCTAATATGCTAATATGCTAATATGCTAATATGCTATGCTAATATGCTAATATGCTAATATGCTAACACGCTATGCTAATATGCTAATATGCTAATATGCTAATATGCTAATATGCTAATATGCTAATATGCTAATATGCTAACACGCTATGCTAATATGCTAATATGCTAATATGCTATGCTAATATGCTATGCTAATATGCTAATATGCTAATATGCTAATGTGCTAATATGCTAATATGCTATGCTAATATGCTAATATGCTAATATGCTATGCTAATATGCTAATATGCTAATATGCTAATATGCTAATATGCTAATATGCTATGCTAATATGCTAATATGCTAATATGCTAATATGCTATGCTAATATGCTAATATGCTAATATGCTAATATGCTAATATGCTAATATGCTATGCTAATATGCTAATATGCTAATATGCTAATATGCTAATATGCTATGCTAATATGCTAATATGCTAATATGCTAACACGCTATGCTAATATGCTAATATGCTAATATGCTAATATGCTATGCTAATATGCTATGCTAATATGCTAATATGCTAATATGCTAATATGCTAATATGCTAATATGCTATGCTAATATGCTAATATGCTAATATGCTAATATGCTATGCTAATATGTTAATATGCTAATATGCTAATATGCTAATATGCTAATATGCTAATATGCTAATATGCTATGCTAATATGCTAATATGCTAATATGCTAATATGCTAATATGCTAATATACTATGCTAATATGCTAATATGCTAATATGCTAATATGCTAATATGCTAATATGCTATGCTAATATGCTAATATGCTAATATGCTAATATGCTAATATGCTAATATGCTATGCTAATATGCTAATATGCTAATATGCTAATATGCTAATATGCTAATATGCTATGCTAATATGCTAATATGCTAATGTGCTAATATGCTAATATGCTATGCTAATATGCTAATATGCTAATATGCTAATATGCTTACACGCTATGCTAATATGCTAATATGCTAATATGCTAATATGCTAATATGCTAACACACTATGTTAATATGCTAATATGCTAATATGCTAATATGCTAATATGCTATGCTAATATGCTAATATGCTAATATGCTAATATGCTAATATGCTAATATGCTAATATGCTAACACGCTATGCTAATATGCTAATATGCTATGCTAATATGCTAATATGCTAATATGCTAATATGCTTATATGCTAATATGCTAATATGCTAATATGCTAATATGCTAACACGCTATGCTAATATGCTAATATGCTAATATGCTAATATGCTATGCTAATATGCTAATATGCTAATATGCTAATATGCTAATATGCTAATATGCTAATATGCTATGCTAATATGCTAATATGCTAATATGTTAATATGCTATGCTAATATGCTAATATGTTAATATGCTAATATGCTAATATGCTATGCTAATATGCTAATATGCTAATATGCTAATATGCTATGCTAATATGCTAATATGCTAATATGCTAATATGCTAACATGTTAATATGCTAACACGCTATGCTAATATGCTAATATGCTATGCTAATATGCTAATATGCTAATATGCTAATATGCTATGCTAATATGCTAATATGCTAATATGCTAATATGCTAATATGCTAATATGCTAATATGCTAACACGTTATGCTAATATGTTTATATGCTAATATGCTATGCTAATATGCTAATATGCTAATATGCTAATATGCTAATATGCTATGCTAATATGCTAATATGCTAATATGCTAATATGCTAATATGCTAATATGCTAATATGCTAATATGCTAACACGTTATGCTAATATGTTTATATGCTAATATGCTAATATGCTATGCTAATATGCTAATATGCTAATATGCTAATATGCTAATATGCTAACACGCTATGCTAATATGCTAATATGCTAATATGCTAATATGCTAATATGCTTATATGCTAATATGCTAATATGCTAATATGCTAATATGCTAACACGCTATGCTAATATGCTAATATGCTAATATGCTAATATGCTAATATGCTATGCTAATATGCTAATATGCTAATATGCTATGCTAATATGCTAATATGCTAATATGCTAATATGCTAATATGCTAATATGCTATGCTAATATGCTAATATGCTAATATGCTAATATGCTAATATGCTATGCTAATATGCTAATATGCTAATATGCTAATATGCTATGCTAATATGCTAATATGCTAATATGCTAACACGCTATGCTAATATGCTAATATGCTAATATGCTAATATGCTAATATGCTAATATGCTAACACGCTATGCTAATATGCTAATATGCTAATATGCTAATATGCTAATATGCTATGCTAATATGCTAATATGCTAATATGCTAATGTGCTAATATGCTAATATGCTATGCTAATATGCTAATATGCTAATATACTATGCTAATATGCTAATATGCTAATATGCTAATATGCTAATATGCTAATATGCTATGCTAATATGCTATGCTAATATGCTAATATGCTAATATGCTAATATGCTAATATGCTATGCTAATATGCTAATATGCTAATATGCTAATATGCTAATATGCTATGCTAATATGCTAATATGCTAATATGCTAACACGCTATGCTAATATGCTAATATGCTAATATGCTAATATGCTATGCTAATATGCTATGCTAATATGCTAATATGCTAATATGCTAATATGCTAATATGCTAATATGCTATGCTAATATGCTAATATGCTAATATGCTAATATGCTATGCTAATATGCTATGCTAATATACTAATATGCTAATATGCTAATATGCTAATATGCTAATATGCTATGCTAATATGCTAATATGCTAATATGTTAATATGCTAATATGTAATGCTAATATGTTAATACGCTAACACGCTATGCTAATATGCTAATATGCTAATATGCTAATATGCTAATATGCTAATATCCTATGCTAATATGCTAATATGCTAATATGCTAATATGCTATGCTAATATGCTATGCTAATATGCTAATATGCTAATATGCTAATATGCTAATATGCTAATATGCTAATATGCTATGCTAATATGCTAATATGCTATGCTAATATGCTAATATGCTAATATGCTAATATGCTAATATGCTAATATGCTAACACGCTATGCTATGCTAATATGCTAATATGCTAACACGCTATGCTAATATGCTAATATGTTAATATACTAATATGCTATGCTAATATGTTAATATGCTAATATGCTAATATGCTAACATGCTATACTAATATGCTAATATGCTAATATGCTAATATGCTATGCTAATATGCTAATATGCTAATATGCTAATATGCTAATATGCTAATATGCTAATATGCTAATATGCTATGCTAATATGCTAATATGCTAATATGCTAATATGCTAATATGCTATGCTAATATGCTATGCTAATATGCTAATATGCTATGCTAATATGCTAATATGCTATACTAATATGCTAATATGCTAATATGCTAATATGCTAATATGCTAATATACTAATATGCTAATGTGCTAATATGCTAATATGCTATGCTAATATACTAATATGCTAATATGCTAATATGCTAATATGCTAATATGCTATGCTAATATGCTAATATGCTAATATGCTAATATGCTAATATGCTAATATGCTAATATGCTAATATGCTAATACGCTAATATGCTAACACGCTATGCTAATATGCTATGCTAATATGCTAATATGCTAATATGTTAATATGCTAATATGCTTATATGCTAATATGCTAACACGCTATGCTAATATGCTAATATGCTAATATGCTAATATGCTAATATGCTAATATGCTAATATGCTAATATGCTAATATGCTATGCTAATATGCTTATATGCTAATATGCTAATATACTATGCTAATATGCTAATATGCTAATATGCTAATATGCTATGCTAATATGCTAATATGCTAATATGCTAATATGCTAATATGCTAATATGCTAATATGCTAATATGCTATGCTAATATGCTAATATGCTAATATGCTAACACGCTATGGTAATATGCTAATATACTAATATGCTAATATGCTTATATGTTAATATGCTAATATGCTAATATGCTAACACGCTATGCTAATATGCTAATATGCTAATATGCTATGCTAATATGCTAATATGCTAATATGCTAATATGCTAATATGCTATGCTAATATGCTAATATGCTAATATGCTAATATGCTATGCTAATATGCTAATATGCTAACACGCTATGCTAATATGCTAATATGCTAATATGCTAATATGCTATGCTAATATGCTAATATGCTAATATGCTAATATGCTAATATGCTATGCTAATATGCTAATATGCTAATATGCTATGCTAACATGCTAATATGTTAATATGCTAATATGCGAATATGCTAATATGCTATGCTAATATGCTAATATGCTAATATGCTATGCTAATATGCTATGCTAATATGCTATGCTAATATGCTAATATGCTAATATGCTAATATGTTGATATGCTAATATGCTAATATGCTAATATGCTAATATGCTATGCTAATATGCTAACATGCTAATATGCTAATATGCTAATATGCTAATATGCTATGCTAATATGCTAATATGCTAATATGCTAATATGCTATGCTAATATGCTAATATGATAATATGCTAATATGCTAATATGCTATACTAATATGCTAATATGCTAATATGCTAATATGCTATGCTAATATGCTAATATGCTAATATGCTAATATGCTAATATGCTAATATGCTATGCTAATATGCTAATATGCTAATATGCTAATATGCTATGCTAATATGCTAATATGCTAATATGCTAATATGCTAATATGCTATGCTAATATGCTAATATGCTAATATGCTAATATGCTATGCTAATATGCTAATATGCTAATATGCTAATATGCTAATATGCTAATATGCTAATATGCTATACTAATATGCTAATATGCTAATATGCTAATATGCTAATATGCTAATACGCTAATATGCTAACACGCTATGCTAATATGCTAACACGCTATGCTAATATGCTAATATGCTAATATGCTATGCTAATATGCTATGCTAATATGCTAATATGCTAACACGATATGCTAATATGCTTATATGCTAATATGCTAATATGCTATGCTAATATGCTAATATGCTAATATGCTAATATGCTAATATGCTATGCTAATATGCTAATATGCTAACACGCTATGCTAATATGCTAATAGGCTAATATGCTAATATGCTTATATGCTAATATGCTAATATGCTAATATGCTAATATGCTAACACGCTATGCTAATATGCTAATATGCTAATATGCTAATATGCTATGCTAATATGCTAATATACTAATATGCTAATATGCTAATATGCTAATATGCTAATATGCTATGCTAATATACTAATATGCTAATATGCTAATATGCTATGCTAATATGCTAATATGTTAATATGCTAATATGCTAATATGCTATGCTAATATGCTAATATGCTAATAAGCTAATATGCTATGCTAATATGCTAATATGCTAATATGCTAATATGCTAATATGCTAATATGCTAATATGCTAATATGCTAACATGTTAATATGCTAACACGCTATGCTAATATGCTAATATGCTAATATGCTAATATGCTAATATGCTAATATGCTAATATGCTAATATGCTATGCTAATATGCTAATATGCTAATATGCTAATATGCTAATATGCTAATATGCTAATATGCTAATATGCTAATATGCTAATATGCTAACACGTTATGCTAATATGTTTATATGCTAATATGCTAATATGCTATGCTAATATGCTAATATGCTAATATGCTAATATGCTAATATGCTAATATGCTATGCTAATATGCTAATATGCTAATATGTTAATATGCTAATATGTTAATATACTAATATGCTATGCTAATATGCTAATATGCTAATATGCTAACACGCTATGCTAATATGCTAATATGCTATGCTAATATGCTAATATGCTAATATGCTGATATGCTAATATGCTAATATGCTATGCTAATATGCTAATATGCTAATATGCTAATATGCTATGCTAATATGCTAATATGCTAATATGCTAATATGCTAATATGCTAATATGCTATGCTAATATGCTAATATGCTAATATGCTAATATGCTAATATGCTAATATGCTATGCTAATATGCTAATATGTTAATATGCTAATATGCTAATATGCTAATATGCTATGCTAATATGCTAATATGCTAATATGCTAATATGCTAATATGCTATGCTAATATGCTAATATGCTAATATGCTAATATGCTAATATGCTATGCTAATATGCTAATATGCTAATATGCTAATATGCTATGCTAATATGCTAATATGCTAATATGCTAACACGCTATGCTAATATGCTAATATGCTAATATGCTAATATGCTAATATGCTAATATGCTAATATGCTAACACGCTATGCTAATATGCTAATATGCTAATATGCTAATATGCTAATATGCTATGCTAATATGCTAATATGCTAATATGCTAATGTGCTAATATGCTAATATGCTATGCTAATATGCTAATATGCTAATATACTATGCTAATATGCTAATATGCTAATATGCTAATATGCTAATATGCTAATATGCTAATATGCTAATATGCTATGCTAATATGCTATGCTAATATGCTAATATGCTAATATGCTAATATGCTAATATGCTAATATGCTATGCTAATATGCTAATATGCTAATATGCTAATATGCTAATATGCTAATATGCTATGCTAATATGCTAATATGCTAATATGCTAACACGCTATGCTAATATGCTAATATGCTAATATGCTAATATGCTAATATGCTATGCTAATATGCTAATATGCTAATATGCTAATATGCTAATATGCTAATATGCTATGCTAATATGCTAATATGCTAATATGCTAATATGCTATGCTAATATGCTATGCTAATATACTAATATGCTAATATGCTAATATGCTAATATGCTATACTAATATGCTAATATGCTAATATGCTAATATGCTAATATGCTAATATGCTAACACGCTATGCTAATATGCTAATATGCTAATATGCTAATATGCTAATATGCTAATATGCTATGCTAATATGCTAATATGCTAATATGCTAATATGCTAATATGCTATGCTAATATGCTATGCTAATATGCTAATATGCTAATACGCTAACACGCTATACTAATATGCTAATATGCTATGCTAATATGCTAATATGCTAATATGCTAATATGCTAATATGCTAATATGCTATGCTAATATGCTAATATGCTAATATGCTAATATGCTATGCTAATATGCTAAAACGCTAACACGCTAGGCTAATATGCTAAAACGCTAACACGCTAGGCTAATATGCTAATATGCTAATATGCTAATATACTAATATGCTAATATGCTAATATGCTATGCTAATATGCTAATATGCTAATATGTTAATATGTTAATATGCTATGCTAATATGCTAATATGCTAATATGCTAATATGCTAATATGCTAATATGCTGATATGCTATGCTAATATGCTAATATGCTAATATGCTATGCTAATATGCTAATATGCTAATATGCTAATATGCTAATATGCTAATATGCTATGCTAATATGCTAATATGCTAATATGCTAATATGCTAATATGCTAATATGCTAATATGCTATGCTAATATGCTAATATGCTAATATGCTAATATGCTAATATGCTAACACGCTTTGCTAATATGCTAATATGCTAATATGCTAATTTGCTAATATGCTAATATGCTAATATGCTAATATGCTAATATGCTAACACGCTATGCTAATATGCTAATGTGCTAATATGCTATGCTAATATGCTATGCTAATATGCTATGCTACTATGCTAGTATGCTAATATGCTAATATGCTAATATGCTAATATGCTAATATGCTAATATGCTAATATGCTAATACGTTAATATGCTAACACGCTATGCTAATATGCTAATATGCTAATATGCTAATATGCTAATATGCTATGCTAATATGCTAATATGCTATGCTAATATGCTAATATGCTAATACGCTAACACGCTATGCTAATATGCTAATATGCTATGCTAATATGCCAATATGCTAATATGCTAATATGCTAATATGCTATGCTAATATGCTAATATGCTAATACGCTAACACGCTATGCTAATATGCTAATATGCTAATATGCTAATATGCTATGCTAATATGCTAATATGCTAATATGCTAATATGCTAATATGCTAATATGCTAATATGCTATGCTAATATGCTAATATGCTAACACGCTATGCTAATATACTAATATGCTAATATGCTAATATGCTAATATGCTAATATGCTAATATGCTAATATGCTAATATGCTAATATGCTAACACGCTATGCTAATATGCTAATATGCTAATAAGCTATTATGCTAATATGCTATGCTAATATGCTAATATGCTATGCTAATATGCTAATATGCTAATATGCTAATATGCTAATATGCTAATATGCTAATATGCTAATATGCTAATATGCTAATATGCTATGCTAATATGCTAATATGCTAATATGCTAATACGCTAATATGTTAATATGCTAATATGCTATGCTAATATGCTAATATGCTAATATGCTAATATGCTAATATGCTAATATGCTAATATGCTAATATGCTATGCTAATATGCTAATATGCTAATATGCTAATATGCTAATATGCTAACACGCTATGCTAATATGCTAATATGCTAATATGCTAATATGCTAATATGCTATGCTAATATGCTAATATGCTAATATGCTAATATGCTAACACGCTATGCTAATATGCTAATATGCTAATATGCTAATATGCTAATATGCTAATATGCTAATATGCTAACACGCTATGCTAATATGCTAATATGCTAATATGCTAATATGCTAATATGCTATGCTAATATGCTAATATGCTAATATGCTAATGTGCTAATATGCTAATATGCTATGCTAATATGCTAATATGCTAATATACTATGCTAATATGCTAATATGCTAATATGCTAATATGCTAATATGCTAATATGCTAATATGCTAATATGCTAATATGCTATGCTAATATGCTATGCTAATATGCTAATATGCTAATATGCTAATATGCTAATATGCTAATATGCTATGCTAATATGCTAATATGCTAATATGCTAATATGCTAATATGCTAATATGCTATGCTAATATGCTAATATGCTAATATGCTAACACGCTATGCTAATATGCTAATATGCTAATATGCTAATATGCTAATATGCTATGCTAATATGCTAATATGCTAATATGCTAATATGCTAATATGCTAATATGCTATGCTAATATGCTAATATGCTAATATGCTAATATGCTATGCTAATATGCTATGCTAATATACTAATATGCTAATATGCTAATATGCTAATATGCTATACTAATATGCTAATATGCTAATATGCTAATATGCTAATATGCTAACACGCTATGCTAATATGCTAATATGCTAATATGCTAATATGCTAATATGCTAATATGCTATGCTAATATGCTAATATGCTAATATGCTAATATGCTAATATGCTATGCTAATATGCTATGCTAATATGCTAATATGCTAATACGCTAACACGCTATACTAATATGCTAATATGCTATGCTAATATGCTAATATGCTAATATGCTAATATGCTAATATGCTAATATGCTATGCTAATATGCTAATATGCTAATATGCTAATATGCTATGCTAATATGCTAAAACGCTAACACGCTAGGCTAATATGCTAAAACGCTAACACGCTAGGCTAATATGCTAATATGCTAATATGCTAATATACTAATATGCTAATATGCTAATATGCTATGCTAATATGCTAATATGCTAATATGTTAATATGTTAATATGCTATGCTAATATGCTAATATGCTAATATGCTAATATGCTAATATGCTAATATGCTGATATGCTATGCTAATATGCTAATATGCTAATATGCTATGCTAATATGCTAATATGCTAATATGCTAATATGCTAATATGCTAATATGCTATGCTAATATGCTAATATGCTAATATGCTAATATGCTAATATGCTAATATGCTAATATGCTATGCTAATATGCTAATATGCTAATATGCTAATATGCTAATATGCTAATATGCTAACACGCTTTGCTAATATGCTAATATGCTAATATGCTAATTTGCTAATATGCTAATATGCTAATATGCTAATATGCTAATATGCTAACACGCTATGCTAATATGCTAATGTGCTAATATGCTATGCTAATATGCTATGCTAATATGCTATGCTACTATGCTAGTATGCTAATATGCTAATATGCTAATATGCTAATATGCTAATATGCTAATATGCTAATATGCTAATACGTTAATATGCTAACACGCTATGCTAATATGCTAATATGCTAATATGCTAATATGCTAATATGCTAATATGCTATGCTAATATGCTAATATGCTATGCTAATATGCTAATATGCTAATACGCTAACACGCTATGCTAATATGCTAATATGCTATGCTAATATGCCAATATGCTAATATGCTAATATGCTAATATGCTATGCTAATATGCTAATATGCTAATACGCTAACACGCTATGCTAATATGCTAATATGCTAATATGCTAATATGCTATGCTAATATGCTAATATGCTAATATGCTAATATGCTAATATGCTAATATGCTAATATGCTATGCTAATATGCTAATATGCTAACACGCTATGCTAATATACTAATATGCTAATATGCTAATATGCTAATATGCTAATATGCTAATATGCTAATATGCTAATATGCTAACACGCTATGCTAATATGCTAATATGCTAATAAGCTATTATGCTAATATGCTATGCTAATATGCTAATATGCTATGCTAATATGCTAATATGCTAATATGCTAATATGCTAATATGCTAATATGCTAATATGCTAATATGCTAATATGCTATGCTAATATGCTAATATGCTAATATGCTAATACGCTAATATGTTAATATGCTAATATGCTATGCTAATATGCTAATATGCTAATATGCTAATATGCTAATATGCTAATATGCTAATATGCTAATATGCTAATATGCTATGCTAATATGCTAATATGCTAATATGCTAATATGCTAATATGCTAACACGCTATGCTAATATGCTAATATGCTAATATGCTAATATGCTAATATGCTATGCTAATATGCTAATATGCTAATATGCTAATATGCTAACACGCTATGCTAATATGCTAATATGCTAATATGCTAATATGCTAATATGCTAACACACTATGCTAATATGCTAATATGCTAATATGCTAATATGCTAATATGCTATGCTAATATGCTAATATGCTAATATGCTAATATGCTAATATGCTAATATGCTAATATGCTAATATGCTAATATGCTAACACGCTATGCTAATATGCTAATATGCTATGCTAACATGCTAATATGCTATGATAATATGCTAATATGCTATGCTAATATGCTAATATCCTAATATGCTAATATACTAATATGCTAATACGCTAATATGCTAATACGCTAATATGCTAACACGCTATGCTAATATGCTAATATGCTAATATGCTAATATGCTAATATGCTAATATGCTAATATGCTAATATGCTAATATGGTAATATGCTATGCCAATATGCTAATATGCTAATATGCTAATATGCTAATATGCTAATATGCTAATATGCTAATATGCTATGCTAATATGCTAATATGCTAATATGTTAATATGCTAATATGTAATGCTAATATGTTAATACGCTAACACGCTATGCTAATATGCTAATATGCTAATATGCTAATATGCTAATATGCTAATATCCTATGCTAATATGCTAATATGCTAATATGCTAATATGCTATGCTAATATGCTAATATGCTAATATGCTAATATGCTAATATGCTAATATGCTAATATGCTATGCTAATATGCTAATATGCTAATATGCTAATATGCTAACACGCTATGCTATGCTAATATGCTAATATGCTAACACGCTATGCTAATATGCTAATATGTTAATATGCTAATATGCTATGCTAATATGCTAATATGCTAATATGCTAACATGCTATGCTACTATGCTAATATGCTAATATGCTAATATGCTAATATGCTAATATGCTATGCTAATATGCTATGCTAATATGCTAATATGCTATGCTAATATGCTAATATGCTAATATGCTAATATGCTAATATGCTAATATGCTAATATGCTAATATGCTATGCTAATATGCTAATATGCTATGCTAATATGCTAATATGCTAATATGCTAATATGCTAATATGCTAATATGCTAATATACTAATATGCTAATGTGCTAATATGCTAATATGCTATGCTAATATGCTAATATGCTAATATGCTAATATACTAATATGCTAATATGCTAATATGCTATGCTAATATGCTAATATGCTAATATGCTAATATGCTAATATGCTAATATGCTAATACGCTAATATGCTAACACGCTATGCTAATATGCTATGCTAATATGCTAATATGCTAATATGCTAATATGTTAATATGCTAATATGCTTATATGCTAATATGCTAACACGCTATGCTAATATGCTAATATGCTAATATGCTAATATGCTAATATGCTAATATGCTAATATGCTAACACGCTATGCTAATATGCTAATATGCTAATATGCTAATATGCTAATATGCTAATATGCTAATATGCTAATATGCTAACACGCTATGCTAATATGCTTATATGCTAATATGCTAATATACTATGCTAATATGCTAATATGCTAATATGCTAATATGCTATGCTAATATGCTAATATGCTAATATGCTAATATGCTAATATGCTAATATGCTAATATGCTATGCTAATATGCTAATATGCTAATATGCTAACACGCTATACTAATATGCTAATATGCTAATATGCTAATATGCTAATATGCTTATATGTTAATATGCTAATATGCTAATATGCTAATATGCTAATATGCTAACACGCTATGCTAATATGCTAATATGCTAATATGCTAATATGCTATGCTAATATGCTAATATGCTAATATGCTAATATGCTAATATGCTATGCTAATATGCTAATATGCTAATATGCTAATATGCTATGCTAATATGCTAATATGCTAATATGCTAACACGCTATGCTAATATGCTAATATGCTAATATGCTAATATGCTATGCTAATATGCTAATATGCTAATATGCTAATATGCTAATATGCTATGCTAATATGCTAATATGCTAATATGCTATGCTAACATGCTAATATGTTAATATGCTAATATGCTAATATGCTAATATGCTATGCTAATATGCTAATATGCTAATATGCTATGCTAATATGCTATGCTAATATGCTAATATGCTAATATGCTAATATGCTAATATGTTGATATGCTAATATGCTAATATGCTAATATGCTAATATGCTATGCTAATATGCTAACATGCTAATATGCTAATATGCTAATATGCTATGCTAATATGCTAATATGCTAATATGCTATGCTAATATGCTAATATGCTAATATGCTAATATGCTATGCTAATATACTAATATGCTAATATGTTAATATGCTATGCTAATATGCTAATATGCTATTATGCTAACACGCTATGCTAATATGCTAATATGCTAATATGCTATGCTAATATGCTAATATGCCAATATGCTAATATGCTAATATGCTATGCTAATATGCTAATATGCTAATATGCTAATATGCTAATATGCTAATATGCTAATATGCTAATATGCTATGCTAATATGCTAATATGCTAATATGCTAATATGCTATGCTAATATGCTAATATGCTAATATGCTAATATGCTAATATGCTTATATGCTAATATGCTAATAAGCTAATATGCTAATATGCTAACACGCTATGCTAATATGCTAATATGCTAATATGCTAATATGCTATGCTAATATGCTAATATGCTAATATGCTAATATGCTAATATGCTAATATGCTATGCTAATATGCTATGCTAATATGCTATGCTAATATACTAATATGCTAATATGCTAATATGCTAATATGCTAATATGCTATGCTAATATGCTAATATGCTAATATGTTAATATGCTAATATGTTAATATACTAATATGCTATGCTAATATGCTAATATGCTAATATGCTAACACGCTATGCTAATATGCTAATATGCTATGCTAATATGCTAATATGCTAATATGCTGATATGCTAATATGCTAATATGCTATGCTAATATGCTAATATGCTAATATGCTAATATGCTATGCTAATATGCTAATATGCTAATATGCTAATATGCTAATATGCTAATATGCTATGCTAATATGCTAATATGCTAATATGCTAATATGCTATGCTAATATGCTAATATGCTAATATGCTAATATGCTAATATGCTAATATGCTATGCTAATATGCTAATATGTTAATATGCTAATATGCTAATATGCTAATATGCTATGCTAATATGCTAATATGCTAATATGCTAATATGCTAATATGCTATGCTAATATGCTAATATGCTAATATGCTAATATGCTAATATGCTAATATGCTAATATGCTATGCTAATATGCTAATATGCTAATATGCTAATATGCTATGCTAATATGCTAATATGCTAATATGCTAACACGCTATGCTAATATGCTAATATGCTAATATGCTAATATGCTAATATGCTAATATGCTGATATGCTAATATGCTAATATGCTAATATGCTAATATGCTATGCTAATATGCTAATATGCTAATATGCTAATATGCTAATATGCTATGCTAATATGCTAATATGCTAATATGCTAATATGCTAATATGCTATGCTAATATGCTAATATGCTAACACGCTTTGCTAATATGCTAATATGCTAATATGCTAATTTGCTAATATGCTAATATGCTAATATGCTAATATGCTAATATGCTAACACGCTATGCTAATATGCTAATGTGCTAATATGCTATGCTAATATGCTATGCTAATATGCTATGCTACTATGCTAATATGCTAATATGCTAATATGCTAATATGCTAATATGCTAATATGCTAATATGCTAATATGCTAATATGCTAATACGTTAATATGCTAACACGCTATGCTAATATGCTAATATGCTAATATGCTAATATGCTAATATGCTATGCTAATATGCTAATATGCTATGCTAATATGCTAATATGCTAATACGCTAACACGCTATGCTAATATGCTAATATGCTATGCTAATATGCTAATATGCTAATATGCTAATATGCTAATATGCTAATATGCTAATATGCTATGCTAATATGCTAATATGCTAATACGCTAACACGCTATGCTAATATGCTAATATGCTAATATGCTATGCTAATATGCTAATATGCTATGCTAATATGCTAATATGCTAATGTGCTAATATGCTAATATGCTATGCTAATATGCTAATATGCTAACACGCTATGCTAATATACTAATATGCTAATATGATGATATGCTAATATGCCTAATATGCTAATATGCTAATATACTAATATGCTAATATGCTAACACGCTATGCTAATATGCTAATATGCTAATAAGCTATTATGCTAATATGCTATGCTAATATGCTAATATGCTATGCTAATATGCTAACATGCTAATATGCTAATATGCTAATATGCTAATATGCTAATATGCTAATATGCTATGCTAATATGCTAATATGCTAATATGCTAATATGCTAATATGCTAATATGCTATGCTAATATGCTAATATGCTAATATGCTAATATGCTAATATGCTAATATACTAATATGCTAATATGCTATGCTAATATGCTAATATGCTAATATGCTAATATGCTAATATGCTAATATGCTAACACGCTATGCTAATATGCTAATATGCTAATATGCTAATATGCTAATATGCTAATATGCTATGCTAATATGCTAATATGCTAATATGCTAATATGCTAACACGCTATGCTAATATACTAATATGCTAATATGCTAATATGCTAACACACTATGCTAATATGCTAATATGCTAATATGCTAATATGCTAATATGCTATGCTAATATGCTAATATGCTAATATGCTAATATGCTAATATGCTAATATGCTAATACGCTATGCTAATATGCTAATATGCTATGCTAATATGCTAATATGCTATGCTAATATGCTAATATGCTATGCTAATATGCTAATATGCTAATATGCTAATATACTAATATGCTAATACGCTAATATGCTAATATGCTAATATGCTAATATGCTAATATGCTAATATGCTAATATGCTAATATGCTAATATGCTATGCCAATATGCTAATATGCTAATATGCTAATATGCTAATATGCTATGCTAATATGCTAATATGCTAATATGTTAATATGCTAATATGTAATGCTAATATGTTAATACGCTAACACGCTATGCTAATATGCTAATATGCTAATATGCTAATATGCTAATATCCTAATATGCTAATATGCTAATATCCTATGCTAATATGCTAATATGCTATGCTAATATGCTATGCTAATATGCTAATATGCTAATATGCTAATATGCTATGCTAATATGCTAATATGCTAATATGCTAATATGCTAATATGCTAACACGCTATGCTAATATGCTAATATGTTAATATACTAATATGCTATGCTAATATGCTAATATGCTAATATGCTAATATGCTAACATGCTATGCTAATATGCTAATATGCTAATATGCTAATATGCTATGCTAATATGCTAATATGCTAATATGCTAATATGCTAATATGCTAATATGCTAATATGCTATGCTAATATGTTAATATGCTAATATGCTTATATGCTAATATGCTAACACGCTATGCTAATATGCTAATATGCTAATATGCTAATATGCTAATATGCTAATATGCTAATATGCTAATATGCTAACACGCTATGCTAATATGCTTATATGCTAATATGCTAATATACTATGCTAATATGCTAATATGCTACTATGCTAATATGCTATGCTAATATGCTAATATGCTAATATGCTAATATGCTAATATGCTAATATGCTAATATGCTATGCTAATATGCTAATATGCTAATATGCTAACACGCTATGCTAATATGCTAATATGCTAATATGCTAACATGCTAATATGTTAATATGCTAATATGCGAATATGCTAATATGCTATGCTAATATGCTAATATGCTAATATGCTATGCTAATATGCTATGCTAATATGCTATGCTAATATGCTAATATGCTAATATGCTATGCTAATATGCTAATATGCTAATATGCTAATATGCTATGCTAATATGCTAATATGCTAACACGCTTTGCTAATATGCTAATATGCTAATATGCTAATTTGCTAATATGCTAATATGCTAATATGCTAATATGCTAACACGCTATGCTAATATGCTAATGTGCTAATATGCAATGCTAATATGCTATGCTAATATGCTATGCTACTATGCTAATATGCTAATATGCTAATATGCTAATATGCTAATATGCTAATATGCTAATATGCTAATATGCTAATATGCTAATACGTTAATATGCTAACACGCTATGCTAATATGCTAATATGCTAATATGCTAATATGCTAATATGCTAATATGCTAATATGCTATGCTAATATGCTAATATGCTATGCTAATATGCTAATACGCTAATACGCTAACACGCTATGCTAATATGCTAATATGCTATGCTAATATGCTAATATGCTAATATGCTAATATGCTAATATGCTAATATGCTATGCTAATATGCTAATATGCTAATACGCTAACACGCTATGCTAATATGCTAATATGCTAATATGCTAATATGCTATGCTAATATGCTAATATGCTAATGTGCTAATATGCTAATATGCTATGCTAATATGCTAATATGCTAACACGCTATGCTAATATACTAATATGCTAATATGCTAATATGCTAATATACTAATATGCTAATATGCTAATATGCTAATATGCTAACACGCTATGCTAATATGCTAATATGCTAATAAGCTATTATGCTAATATGCTATGCTAATATGCTAATATGCTATGCTAATATGCTAATATGCTAATATGCTAATATGCTAATATGCTAATATGCTAATATGCTATGCTAATATGCTAATATGCTAATATGCTAATATGCTAATATGCTAATATGCTAATATGCTAATACGCTAATATGTTAATATGCTAATATGCTATGCTAATATGCTAATATGCTAATATGCTAATATGCTAATATGCTAATATGCTAATATGCTATGCTAATATGCTAATATGCTAATATGCTAATATGCTAATATGCTAATATGCTAACACGCTATGCTAATATGCTAATATGCTAATATGCTAATATGCTAATATGCTATGCTAATATGCTAATATGCTAATATGCTAATATGCTAATATGCTAACACGCTATGCTAATATGCTAACACGCTATGCTAATATGCTAATATGCTAATATGCTAATATGCTAATATGCTAATATGCTAACACACTATGCTAATATGCTAATATGCTAATATGCTAATATGCTATGCTAATATGCTAATATGCTAATATGCTAATATGCTAATATGCTAATATGCTAATATGCTAACACGCTATGCTAATATGCTAATATGCTATGCTAATATGCTAATATGCTATGCTAATATGCTAATATGCTAATATACTAATATGCTAATACGCTAATATGCTAACACGCTATGCTAATATGCTAATATGCTAATATGCTAATATGCTAATATGCTAATATGCTAATATGGTAATATGCTATGCCAATATGCTAATATGCTAATATGCTAATATGCTAATATGCTATGCTAATATGCTAATATGCTAATATGTTAATATGCTAATATGTAATGCTAATATGTTAATACGCTAACACGCTATGCTAATATGCTAATATGCTAATATGCTAATATGCTAATATGCTAATATCCTATGCTAATATGCTAATATGCTAATATGCTAATATGCTAATATGCTATGCTAATATGCTATGCTAATATGCTAATATGCTAATATGCTAATATGCTAATATGCTAATATGCTAATATGCTATGCTAATATACTAATATGCTATGCTAATATGCTAATATGCTAATATGCTAATATGCTAATATGCTAATATGCTAACACGCTATGCTATGCTAATATGCTAATATGCTAACACGCTATGCTAATATGCTAATATGTTAATATACTAATATGCTATGCTAATATGTTAATATGCTAATATGCTAATATGCTAACATGCTATACTAATATGCTAATATGCTAATATGCTAATATGCTATGCTAATATGCTAATATGCTAATATGCTAATATGCTAATATGCTAATATGCTAATATGCTAATATGCTATGCTAATATGCTAATATGCTAATATGCTAATATGCTAATATGCTATGCTAATATGCTATGCTAATATGCTAATATGCTATGCTAATATGCTAATATGCTATACTAATATGCTAATATGCTAATATGCTAATATGCTAATATGCTAATATACTAATATGCTAATGTGCTAATATGCTAATATGCTATGCTAATATACTAATATGCTAATATGCTAATATGCTAATATGCTAATATGCTATGCTAATATGCTAATATGCTAATATGCTAATATGCTAATATGCTAATATGCTAATATGCTAATATGCTAATACGCTAATATGCTAACACGCTATGCTAATATGCTATGCTAATATGCTAATATGCTAATATGTTAATATGCTAATATGCTTATATGCTAATATGCTAACACGCTATGCTAATATGCTAATATGCTAATATGCTAATATGCTAATATGCTAATATGCTAATATGCTAATATGCTTATGCTAATATGCTTATATGCTAATATGCTAATATACTATGCTAATATGCTAATATGCTAATATGCTAATATGCTATGCTAATATGCTAATATGCTAATATGCTAATATGCTAATATGCTAATATGCTAATATGCTAATATGCTATGCTAATATGCTAATATGCTAATATGCTAACACGCTATGGTAATATGCTAATATACTAATATGCTAATATGCTTATATGTTAATATGCTAATATGCTAATATGCTAACACGCTATGCTAATATGCTAATATGCTAATATGCTATGCTAATATGCTAATATGCTAATATGCTAATATGCTAATATGCTATGCTAATATGCTAATATGCTAATATGCTAATATGCTATGCTAATATGCTAATATGCTAACACGCTATGCTAATATGCTAATATGCTAATATGCTAATATGCTATGCTAATATGCTAATATGCTAATATGCTAATATGCTAATATGCTATGCTAATATGCTAATATGCTAATATGCTATGCTAACATGCTAATATGTTAATATGCTAATATGCGAATATGCTAATATGCTATGCTAATATGCTAATATGCTAATATGCTATGCTAATATGCTATGCTAATATGCTATGCTAATATGCTAATATGCTAATATGCTAATATGTTGATATGCTAATATGCTAATATGCTAATATGCTAATATGCTATGCTAATATGCTAACATGCTAATATGCTAATATGCTAATATGCTAATATGCTATGCTAATATGCTAATATGCTAATATGCTAATATGCTATGCTAATATGCTAATATGATAATATGCTAATATGCTAATATGCTATACTATGCTAATATGCTAATATGCTAATATGCTATGCTAATATGCTAATATGCTAATATGCTAATATGCTAATATGCTAATATGCTATGCTAATATGCTAATATGCTAATATGCTAATATGCTATGCTAATATGCTAATATGCTAATATGCTAATATGCTAATATGCTATGCTAATATGCTAATATGCTAATATGCTAATATGCTATGCTAATATGCTAATATGCTAATATGCTAATATGCTAATATGCTAATTAATATGCTAATATG
>NW_026043419.1:0-40945 GCF_023856365.1 Brienomyrus brachyistius
GAACCAATTTTTGTGTTTGTGAAAACGGGGTCTTTAATCGGGGGAAACGGAGCGGGTAGAGGCAGGACGGAACGCAGGCATTGACAAACTACAATGACGGACAGGGCAAACAGGTAAGACCAGGACTTAAAATAGGTCATGACTAATCAAAGTAATCGGGCAAAGCAGGAGACGATCAGGGAAGCACACGTGGGTAATCAGGGGGCGTGGCACACACGAGGAGCGGACAAGCCGGGCATATATGTATATCTATATAAAACCTCAGTAATGAGGGACAGGGAACAGAACGGACAGACAGAACTGGCACAGGGGGAAGGAGCCAGGACAAGACTTGACATAAGACAGGAAAGGCAGAGAAACAGATCAGAAAGGGGGACACGGAGGGAACAGGCAGGACAAAAGGACCGGGAGGTGAACGAAGGGAACATCGGGAAAGAGGAGCAGAAGCCAGAGGGACGAGGGACAAAGAGAGGAGGGACAGAGACAGGAGGAACAAAGCGAGGGGGAGCAGAGGCAGGAGGGACAAAGACGGGAGGCCAGGGAGAGAAGGAGGGGGGAACCAAGAGGAGCCCGAGGGAGACCCAGCGGGCGACGGGAGGCAGCCGGAAGGGCTGCAGGGCGGCCGGGAGGCCGGAGCCGGAGGGGCCGAGGAGATGGGGTGAGGGACAGACGCAGGGACGAAGGAGGGAGTCGGAGGGGAGACCAGGGAAGGGGACGAAGGAGCTGGAAGGGACCCTGGCGAGGGCAAGGAGAGAGGGGGAGCCGCAGCAGACGGCGACGTCCTCCGACACGCCAGAGCGGGAGGACCAGCAGGCGAATGAGGAGCCGCCGTCGGGGGGCCCGCAGGCAACCGATAAGACGCCGGAGGAGGGACCGAGGCAGGGCGACGAGGCCGCGGAGGGGGACCCGGCAGACGACAGCCGACCCGGAGGGCCAGGCCCCGCAGGCGCCGACCAAGCCCTAGCGCCGGCGAGGGAGGGGCGAGCCAGGGGGCTGGGCGGGTGGGACCCCAGCCGTCGGTCTGTGTCCTCTCCCTTATGGGACACAGACATAAGGACCCGTGGCCGGGGTCGGGCTCGTCGGGGTGAGGGTACCAGAGTCACAGGGGGGAGAAGGGACTGGAGTGGGGCCAGGGACTGGAGCTGCAGGCTGCAGAGGGGGCGCCTGCCCGGGAGCTGCAGGCAGGGAAAGCGCCTCGGACGTGGGCGCGGTAGCTGCAGGCAGCGGAGACGGCTGCTCGGGCTCTGGGGCCGCAGGGGCACTTATTTTATTATATAAAATAAGTGTCACACAACCGGGGTGGGACATGCCTGCCTGCTTGTGGGATGAGGAAGACTCAGGGACTGGAAAATGGGATTAAAACTGAAGATGTGCTCATTCCTTTGTGTATTTACAAAATTTTCCTTCCGTCAGACATGAGGAGTTTGCTGCTATATTTGGCACTAATAGAGATTCTGATGCTGCTATTTTTATTGTCTATTAGTTTGTTATTATTTACAAGTTCTGTTGTGTTTTTGCATTTTTCTCTTCTGGTTAATTAACTGCTGTCTGATTGCTGTGAAGTATGAGTGTGGTGAGTAAGACTCAGGGACTGGAAGTGGGATTACAACTGAAGATAACATGCGTATTCCTTTTGTATGTGTTTACAAATTTCCTTCCGTCAAACATGAGGAGTTTGCTGCTATATTGTGCACTAACAGAGATTCTGATGCTGCTATTTTTATTGTTTATAAATGTGTTATGTTTCCAAGTTGAGTATTCAATAAATGCTAAATTGAGAAATTTTGTGTATCGTTTGTTATTATTAGTGTGATATTTTACCATGCAAATAGAGGGGAAAACGTCCAATTATCGGCCAAAAAAAATCAGCAGCATATATCGGCCATCGCCTGACCCTGACTCCTAAATATCGGCATCGGCTATTGAAAAACCCATATCGGTCGACCTCTAGTAACAGTACATTCTGTCCAATTCATCCATCGAGTTAAGTCACACACCCACTTGAGGGGGCACTCCGGCAGACGTGAGGATGGGGATGTTCTTTCCGCTATAACATCCACTGCAGAAGTACATCTCGCTCCTGTTCACAGGGCTTACTTCAATGATGAAGCAGGGCTGGTTGTCTGGACAAGTGAAGTTGTCCTGCTGCTGGGTCTCGGTGCCGTTTTTCCACTAAGCTTGAAGGTGGAAATGTGTTCCAACTTGTCCCTGGGACTGCAGCATAGCCAAACATCGCGAGCAGCGTCGGCCACACCCACCACCAGAACCATCACACCGTCCTATACACATAAAGAAGAACTAAAACATAGAGTGTTGTGACAATCTATGCGTTAATGTTTGGCAGCATAGGTGATTCGTTAAAATTATACCGAAGAATGGAAAATGTGATATTTAGAATATTTTTTGCCATTTAGTAGCTAATTTAAGCACTTACCCAATGCCTCAATTTGTTTTAGGTCAGTAATGTCTGAGCCAAAAGAATGAATGTATGAATTTAATACAATTCACCCACTCCCACCCACACACAAATCTGAAATTCAATTTATTAAGACACTTCTTAAACATTAGTGCATTAACAAAAAAGGAAAATCTTAAGAGATTCAGTAGGATTTTCTATGTTAGACTTAAGTTAATAGTTCAATAGTTTTTATATATTTCAGTATACCAATTTGACTTTAATGTTGAAACAGATGCTAAAACATGGAATATTTCATAACTAGAGAAACATGTTATTCACAAACACTAGCAAAGGTAGCTTATAGTTAAACTTACTTAAGTCAGCAAGTCAGGCTACAGTGTGTAAGAATTGTCGTAAACGATAATTTGTCTCAGTCTTACATGACAGAATAAGTAAACAGAAAATATAAAATGGCTGAAAACAGCATCATTAACGCCAGCTACAGTAGAGGCGCAGAAAAGGTGTCATGACTGAAGTATTCCCAAACTTTGGAAGACCGCATTGCGAGCCTTTTTTGCCGCGTGTTTTCTCCAGAGGCTCCGGAGCTCCGCTGGTTGACGCAGCCAAGTTGGCTCATGTGCAGGGGGACAAGCGGCAAATTTCTTTTTTGCAGGGTGGTAGGTGATGTCTCATTAATATTTCTGAGAGAAGTGCTACATGATTGGCCAGTGCATGCCTTACAAAATGGTGCGGCACTGCATCCAAGCCTGCGGCACTCAGAGTCACAAATACAGTGGAAACCATTTGTAGTAATTACGTCTGTCTGGCTGATTTCCAACTAATTGATATTTGTATATTTATTACATGAATATAAGTAATATAAGGTAATAGAAGAGGTATTTAATGGTTTTCCGTCTGAGGAATTTGCAAAAAACTGCAGTGCATGATGGGTCGGATCTAAAGGCTGCCTAACGTCCTCATCTGTAGGACGACTTACATCAAGACTAGGAAGGTGCATAATGTTCATGCCTGGTTGCGTTTGTTGGTCCAGAAAGTAATTCAATTTCGCCATGTAGGTTACGTTCTTAAAAACTGCTTGGAATATAGCCCGATTATATGCTGTGGGCCTTTTAATTTCTTTGTTTACCAGGTAGGCTACCTTCTTTAAACTGCGTTTTGTTAGACTACATATTTAGGGAGGTCTTTATAAATTTATTGTAGTCTTTATAAATATGTACATAGTTTAGCCTAACCCAGCCACTTAAGGGGAGCAAGGAGCAAGCCAGCTCAACTAGGTGTCGGTCCCAAGCCCGGATTAATGGGGAGGGTTGGCGTCAAGAAATAAAGAGACTGTATCTTCACTGCATGACTGATGTCAAAATGTGTGAAATATGTGGTTGTATAAAATAAATTCATTAAAGTAGGTTAATGATTCTGTGCTGTCTAAATTGTATAGAAAATTTCTACATATAGCCAAACAAATCTCCTCCTGTTTGAAAAGGCATAGAAAAAAGCAATTTAGCCACTAAAACTTTACAGTTTTTGTGAGGGACAGTCGAATTCTCTCGTTAAGTTTTTTGTGATCCTGCACCTACACTTTGCCGGCCCCAGGAGGATGGGCTCCCCCTTTGAGTTTGGTCCCTCCCAAGGTTTCTTCCTTCTTGGGAGTTTTTCCATGCTATCGGCGCCTATGGCTTACTCACTGGGGGCTTTGGGTGGGCATGATATAAAGCAAAGCATTTTCCCTTCCAGTTTCCTCCTCTGGTCCACATTGCAGGACCATCAGCCATCAGAAACAGCCCAGACAGTCTCCTTCAGCTTCTTTAGTGTCCTTGGAAGCCAAGGCAGTTTTAGATCTGAGAGGAGGTTTATCAGAAGGACACATATTACGTCGTTTGTCCTGAAATGTAACATGGGGAGGAAAAGTTAAGCGGTTTAGTCAGATTGGAGTCGTTTATTCAGCAGTGGCAGCGCCAGTGACTTAATGCTACAGGTGCTATAGGGGAGTGAGATTATTTAGAGCGGGTGCTTTAGCTTTTCAGCTTATGTAGATGCTGTATAGAAGCACACAGCACGATAAGCTACAGCATGGATAAAATATGATAAAATATGAAATTCTAACGTCTAGCTCACAGAGCCTCTATGTGTACTTTGAAGAAAAAATACACTACAAGTATGCTATAAAAACCGCAAAAATGTCTTACACAATATACAGATTTTACAGATAGTTAAAGAAAAAATGAAACCAATATTTTGGGGGTGCTGTGGGGGTACTATGGTCATTGGAGGAGGAGCTAGAGCCCCCCCCCCCAAGCTTTTCCCTGGTGCTGCCACTGTTGTTCAGATTAAAAGTAACCTTGTCATTAATAAACAGTACTCTGATCAAATTTTTGCATGTACAAACACAATCAAAGTTTAACCACATGTTTAGACACAATTCACACACCTGTTACATTTCCATAATGCTAAGACTCTCTACACTTACTTCATCCACTTTCTTGTTTGGTACACAGTCAATTGATGGATGTGTAAGATTATTACCAGACCGTCTGCTGCAAACTCTACAGTTAATGAATGGCTGCAAAAACACACAGACACACAAAAACAGTATTTAAAGAGTGGTGGGCAATAAATACAGTGAGAGAAGGTGTAGTAAAGATATATCTAAAGATTTAAGGCAGAGCTGCTGGACTGCAGGGTTTAATGACACAGAACAATTTTAGAGGAAAGAGCTTCCAAAGCAGGGTCACCTTAAGGCTATATTATACAAAGCAAGTTCATCTAAAAGTATGAACAACAAATCCCGTTTAACTGAACACTGCTCTGTATTAAAATACTGTCCTCCGATCAAGCTAAGTGGTCCTGTAGTTCACTATTTAAAGAGGTAAATTTAAAGGGTAATTCACACTGCGCATCTACCCTGCTCTGACCAGATTTAATTGCCCTTTCACCACAAAACACCACACTGCCATTTAAGGCTGATTTCAACTGCCTGGTAATCCAGCCTTTAAGCCTGTAAACCTACTAAAATTTGAGAATAAGGTGATGGAACTGGCTGTTTGAGGCCACCTATCTATTTGTTACTTTATTGTTGGCTAACTTTCCTCCGCAGGGCATCAAAAAAGTTAACATGAACCTAAATTAATTTGCTAACTGATATGTCCAATGCTCACAGTCACAGTGACTCTTTACTTACCCTCTTGTCCATGAAAATACAGTCAGCCCGATGGTCTGTTGCAGTTGACTTTGGACATTTTGTTGCTCTCAAGAGAATCTCAATGTCAATGTATTCACTGCTGATCTAAATCACATAAACACGTTATATACAAAATTGCCTACAACTGTTTTTAAAGGCAATATAACAAACAATAATCACCCAAAAAATGGCAAACTGTCACAGACTTGACTGCAGCAGATTCAGAGAGAAACTGTGAGAAGGTAAAATTGACCAGGGCTGAGATATACAACCATCACTTTCATTGTGAAGAGACATTAAGCATCATATGCATTGAAATTAAAACATCAAAATCAATGTGATTCTCATTAGTTCAGCTTGCAGATGATGAAAGTTTCACACTTTTGTAAACACTTTCTCAGCAGTTACCTTCGGACGGCCCTGGATGTTATAGAAATTCATGTGCTGACGGGTTCCTTGATGAGCATTTTCGACTGCGAGTTTAATGGCCGTCTTGTAGAGTGCAGGGAGACTGTGGTAATCTTGCTGGGCCTCTGTGGAGATAAGCAGAGCTCCATAAGCCAAAACCAGAACCAGCAGGCGGGTCATCTTCCTCTCAGCTTTGAAGGGAGAAGCAGGACTGAGGACACTGATCTGTGGTCCCCTTATCCAGCACGTCCAGGGGCGTGTCCTTCACCCGAAACAAACAGACCTTTGAACAACATTGGAAAACTCTTCAGGATGAATCGAGGCAGGTGGTCAAGTGGGTTTATTGTTATTTCAGCAATATACACAGTACACAGTGAAAGGAAACATTGTTCCTCCTGGACCACGGTGCAAGACAAAGAAGAAAAACAGAAACAACACAAGATGACACAAGTGCGGGCAAGATAGAACTATACAGAGTGAAAGGAGCACAAACAGAGGGAGAAAGTGCAAGATAAACACAAGAGCAACAATACAATACTACAGGACAAGACAGCGCAGTCAAGAACACAGAGTGCAGCCAGAGCTAACCTGAATAGGGGCATCAAGGTTGCCAGGCAGGCAGAGAAACAGAAAATAGAGGTCTACTTCACATACAACAACCCACAGTGGGTGTGGCAGGGAATACAACACATTACAAACTTCAAAGGCAACAACACCGTCACTGTTAACAGCAACGCCCTTTTAGCAATGGAGCTAAACAGCTTCTTTGCTCGTCTGGAGGAACACAGAGCAGACATAGCCACACTGCCCCCCTCCCCCAATCTCCAGCACTCACAGACTCCCTCTGCAGGAACACCACGCGAGAAGGCACATTGCATCTCTAGGTGTGTGGAGTTTAAGACAAGGCAAGTGATGCTACGATAATATAATTCCTTGGTAAGACCCCACCTAGAATATTGTGTGCGGGTTTGGTTACCATACCTTAAGAAGGACATTGCTGCCTTGGAAAAGGTGCAACGTAGGGCAACGAGAATGATTCCTGGTCTTAGAGGAATGTCTAATGAGGAGAGGTTAGCTGAGCTGAATCTGTTTAGCCTCGAGCAAAGGAGACTAAGGGGGGACATAATCCAGGTGTTTAAGATTCTAACAGGTCTGGATGCTGTTCAGCCAAATGGCTATTTCAATGTTAGTTTAAATACCAGAACTCGTGGCCATAAGTGGAAATTAGCTGGAGAACATTTTAAAACGAATTTGATGAAGCATTTCTGTACACAGCGTGTAGTTAGAGTATGGAATAGTCTTCCTGTTATTGTAACACAAGCTAAAAACCCTGGGTTCTTTTAAATCAGAGCTAGATAAGATTTTTGAGCTATTAGCTAAGTTCTCCTCAAAGGAGCTTGATGGGCCGAATGGCCTCCTCTCATTTGTAAATCTCTTTGGTTCTTATGAGTCAGCTTACAGAGATGAGGTCCAGAAACTGATAGGTTGGAGTTCAGCAAACAATTTGGCACTAAACAGCACAAAGACAAAGGAATCACTGACTTCAGGAAGGATGGAGGCGACACTGGCCTGCCTAGATGGATGGATGGATGTTTTTATTGACATTGTAAGTACAATGAGATTTAGTTTGGAACGCGCCAGCAGCTACACAGTATATTTACAATTATATAGATTGTGAGGCATAAAATAAGGTGTGAGTAATATAACATAACGACATAATATAAGTAATCATTAATTAATCATTACAGATGGTATGAGGTGTGAACCGCTAGGCTGCTATGGCATGTTTGGTATCAAACCGATGGAAAATCACTCCAGTTTCCAAATCTGGTCAGTGGTTACCACGAAAGTGAATATATCAAAAGTTACACCAGCCTAACGAAAATCATCAATACAAGGGAAATCACTCTGGTCATAAATCTCAAAAGGACTGATACAGACCCCCTTCCGAAAGCCCGCCAAATGGATGGTCAGCCATTGGTCCAGGAGTCGAATTCCTGGTCACTCCTATTCACGAACTTTACACTATAAAACCTGGCACCTCAGAACAAAGCCAGGAGAGGAGAAACAGAAGGGAGGAGAAAACAAAAGACCATCAGCACGAAGAGAGGCAGAGAACATCAGCCCAAGAGAAGAGAAGCCCACAAGAAGCCCTCCTGAAGCCTATCAGTGAAGACCCAGCTGGACAGAGAACTGCAACCAAGCCCAAGCTTCACCAGGAGAGGGAATCAGAGGGGCTCCACTCCAACAACCGCTGCAAACACCGCGCCTCCCTGAGTGCCATCACCCATCAGCTCATCAGCCTCCGCAACCAACTGCCAAGACCCCCCCCCCCCACTCTGCAACCAAGTAAACAAACTTCCTTTCATTTATAACAACCTAAACTCCTATTCACCTGCTATATTACTTTAGGACAGTATTTCCACAAATTGCTTGCTTTGCAGAACAGTATTTTCCCTTTTAAGGTTACTCATTTTAAATCTGGTCATTGCATTTTCATGATTACATTGTTTGTGTCCACTCCGTTATTTCGTGTTTATTGTTTGTTAGGTGTAATGTCTGTCTTATGTTAGTTATAGGAATAAATGCATGTCTTTTACACAACTTCAGCCTCCGTTCATTGAGTGCTCACAAGAATCCCTGCCTGTGCGATCTACGCTCTGAAACCTCAAATTCGCCTGAAATATCGCGAGACTCTCTCTCATTGGCCGTGAGGGGAGCTTCGCTACCGATCGTTTACATTACCTGGTGACGCAGCTCGTTGGACAAGCCTTCTATTCTAACCCAGGTTATTACGTGATACTGGTTATTAATGAGTTCCATTTAAGTCACACATTAACAGACTCACGGTGTTTCGCAATTGAGTTTGAGCCGACCATTCAGCATAAAAATTGGTTAATAATCACAAGGCACAAGGTTTAAACTTATTCTGAGCACACAATTTAAACTTTTTATGACCGATACGTGCAGTGAAGAAGCGCTACTGTGAACTGGTTGCAAAAGTCGCACTCATGGCAATCTGAAGGCATTTAAGCGGGATCATATGGGCTTATTATAGTTATTTTTATTTCTATTATTAGTAGTTATATTATTTTGTTTTATTTTCGGTGATTTCATTGTAGTTCTTTCGTATTAAACTGCAGTAAACTTTAACCCTATGTCTGACGAGATTCTCAGATGTAGCGCTTTGTTTCCAGGTTCAATTCGGACGAGTGTCTCCGTTTCTATATATCCTGGGAGAGATCTCTCTATTAGCGAACGGGAATACTTGTTATGAGGTTCTAACCTAAATTATGTTGCGCTTGGACATAAGACCGATAGCTTAGTTACCTATCAGGATCATACTCGTATGTGTGTGCCTGCTTTAGACAAAGCAAGTTTAACACAACTTTGCGCTGTGAGCCAAGTGTGTGTCATTTAGAAATTGGGAGTCTCCTGTGCTTGAGACCCACCGTGGTTAAGCACCATTTGCGACGAGATATAGTGCACTCACAATTTAAATCTGTCGCCGTAACGCGTGCGCCGTCTCGCTTCAGTAATTGTTTTAAGGGGTTTTTATACTGTGCAAGGCACAGAAGAAGGCCACAAGCAGCATGCGCATGCATTAAATGTGTGTGTCACTCATCTAGCGTCGGCAACCGCCTAGCTATATCTTTGGTTACCTCTAGTGGTCAGGCATAGAACTACCACTCCATTTCGAAATTGCGCCTCTAGTGGCCAGGCATAGAACTACCACTCAATTTCGATATTGCGCCTCTAGTGGCCAGGCATAGAACTACCACTCCATTTTGATTTTGCGCCCCCGGTGGTCAGGCATAGAACTACCTCTCCATTTCGATATTGCGCCCCCGGTGGTCAGGCATAGAACTACCACTCCAGTTCGAAATTGCGCCTCTAGTGGTCAGGCATATAACTACCACTCCATTTCGAAATCGCGCCTCTAGTGGTCAGGCATAGAACTACCACTCCATTTCGAAATTGGGCTTCTAGTGGTCAGGCATAGAACTACCACTCAATTTTGAAATTGCGCTTCTAGTGGCAAGCCATAGAAGTACTACTCCATTTCGAAATCGCGCCTCTAGTGGTCAGGCATAGAACTACCACTCCATTTCGATATTGCGCCCCCGGTGGTCAGGCATAGAACTACCACTCCATTTCGAAATTGCGCTTCTAGTGGTCAGGCATAGAACTACCACTCAATTTTGAAATTGCGCTTCTAGTGACAAGCCATAGAACTACTACTCCATTTCGAAATCGCGCCTCTAGTGGTCAGGCATAGAACTACTATTCCATTTCGTAATCGTGCCTCTAGTGGTCAGGCATAGAACTACCACTCCATTTCGAAATTGCGCTCCCGGTGGTCAGGCATAGAACTACCACTCCATTTCGATATTGCGCCCCCGGTGGTCAGGCATAGAAGTACCACTCCATTTCGATATTGCGCCCCCGGTGGTCAGGCATAGAACTACCACTCCAGTTCGAAATTGCGCCTCCAGTGGTCAGGCATAGAACTACCACTCCATTTCAAAATCGCGCCTCCATTGGTCAGGCATAGAACTACAACTCCATTTCGATATTGCGCCCCCGGTGGTCAGGCATAGAACTACCACTCCATTTCGAAATTGCGCTTCTAGTGGTCAGGCATAGAACTACCACTCAATTTTGAAATTGCGCTTCTAGTGGCAAGCCATAGCAGTGCCACTCCATTGAAATTGCACCTCTAGTGGTCCGCCATAGTAGGTTAACAACATCTGAGTTGGGTCTCTGGTGGTCAACTGCGGTGATACAACACGCATAATTGGACACACAGGTTCTTGCCTGAAAGCAGGAATCAACTTCACGGACTAAATCAGTTTGATCACAATACATTAACATCCAATTAGGTTATTGTTGCATAACTAATTGATGTTTACAATTGAATAAGAAACACAATTCATTTGGTTTGATTCCCGTTTAACCTTTTTGATTTATTTTAGGTTTTATTTCACCTTATGCTTTCATTCATTCCCTCTCCCCCAACAAGGGGACTTGCATAGAAGTTCAACCACTATTAACAACAGTAAACCAGTTACGTACACAATCCCATCAGGAAGTCGTTTGGATGTGATCAGTTGAGCCCTTCGGGTGCTGGGTGCTTACCATTCGCTCTCTGTTGGTTGAGCTTGTCTGTGGCTCTGCTGTCACTGCTTGTGATCGTACAGTTTGTCAGAACCGAAGGGGAGTTCTCAGCAATTGGATGCCCAAAAGCGTGTCAGCCCGGCTACACCCACTGACTCATTACGGGCAAGGCTGACAGGTACCTCAGGCGGTCATTACAACTTTTGAGCAGGACTTCGTTTAGGGTGAGTTCTGAGAACGGCCCTAGCTTGGACTCTCACTAGGGTGGGTGATACCTGAAGGCAATTTTGCCAGCCGATAAGCTGAGCTCCACCTGGGTTGTCTCAGTTGTGCATACAGAATACGCCCTTCCAAGTTAACATTGCTGGGGATCGGGGGAGTGGAAGCCGGACTCAGGCTTGCTTGGCTGGGAGAATGATTCCTGGTCTTAGAGGAATGTTTAATGAGGAGAGGTTAGCTGAGCTGAATCTGTTTAGCCTCGAGCAAAGGAGACTAAGGGGGGACATAATCCAGGTGTTAAATCTGGTCATTGCATTACATTTTTTTTGTATCCACTCCTTTATTTCGTGTTTATTGTTTGTTAGGTGTAATGTCTGTCTTATGTTAGTTATATCCATCCATCCATTTTCCAAACTGCTTATCCTACTGGGTCGCGGGTGGTCCGGAACCTATCCCGGAATGTGGAATGGGCACGAGGCAGGGAACAATCCAGGATGGGGGGCAGCCCATCACAGGGCACACTCACACACAAATCGTGATTATATTATTGCACTATACTATATAAATAAAAAGTAAACTTAATACCAGTTGTGGTAATAAAGTGCACAGAGAGTAAGAGAGAGTAGGGTTTCACATAAACGTATGTTCATTAGCATTTAGTATTCTGATGGCTTTGGGGTTAGAAGCTCTTATTAAATCTGGTTGTTCTGCAATGCATACTGCGGTAACGTTTACCAGAGGGCAGAAGTTCAAACATCTCATGTGCTGGGTGCGTGGGATCTTTTTTAAATATAATTATGCATATGTAGAACTAGGGATATGATCCTGTTAAGTATGATAGTTCTGTCTCATTATTGCAGGATCGACATCCATAGTAACTGTGGTGATCTATCCATTTGTGTGCATGTCTGTGTGTGTGTGTGCGAGCGGGTATACCTATCCTACCCCATAGCGTGATAAATACCTGTTTTTTTTTTCCCTTATGGGGACCACGAAACTGAAAACCAGGAAAACTCTATTTTATAAAAATCTGTGACTGCTGTGGAAAAACTAAAAATGCAAAACCTCTTTTATTTTGCTTGGTTACTTATGGTTATGGTTAGGGCAGGGTGGGGGTTAAGATTGTCATAGTTAGCGTTAGCATTTATCCAATAGAAGTCAATGAGCGGGCCCCATAAGGATAGGTATACCCTATGTGTGTGCATGTGTGTGTTTGTCCCATATTGCCTGGGCTTCAGGATACCTCATAACCCGGAACTTCATCAGAAGTAGTTAGAAAATGGATGAATGGATGGATGGATGGATGGATGGATGGATGGATGGACAGATCAATAAAAGTACAGAACATCCATTTTACAAAGAACCATCAACACTAAATGTATGCACTGGTCATGCTCCTGGAAATTAAACTTTTCTGAAAAGCAGCATGTTCATAAATTAGCTGCTGTTATACCTTGGGGGAACAAATGCAGATGAAATTGTAAAACAAACTGCAGTGGCAAAACAGTTCTGGCTGCCTGTGCTGCCCTGCCTGCCCGCCCTCCTGCCCATTACGTCCTGCCTGTGCCACCCTCCTGCCTGCCCTCCTGCCTGTTTACGTCTTTCCTGTGTGCCCTGCTGCCAGTTATTCTGTATTTACATCCGGACTTAACTAATTGAACCATATAAACCATATAAATCAGGACTTTGTTAACCTGACTTCTGCCCTGTGGAGGATGGGCTCCCCCTTTCACTCTGGTTCCTCCAAAGGTTTCTTACTATGACTGAGTTTATCCTTGCCAATGTCGCTTTCTAATTTTTCAGGCTAGATCTTGCTCACTGGGACAATTGGGCAGGGACAAAGTAAAGTGCTTTGAGACAATGTAAGGCTATGAAAATGTACTATACAAAATAAAGTGAATTGACTTGAGTAATGTGGCACAAAGCAACCCTTCTTTGCCACAGGAAATGTCTGGTGCAATTTCTTTTTTAATTGTACATGTCAATTGCATAATACCCTAAACTAATTCATTATTATTTCTATTATTATCATCATCATCAGTATTTCATTAGTATTCCATGGTATTTAGATTTTTCAGGAATCAGTGTGTGTACTGTATACTTTTTAATTTATTTGCACTATGTGTAGTGTCTCTGCAGCTGTATATACTTGCTGCATTATGCACAAGAACTTCCCTCAGGCATCAGTATAGTTAATCAAATGTAATATTTCTTGCTTGTTTATTAAGTTGTTTTAGGTATTTTGTGTGTTCCACTTAATTTAGTGTAATTAGTCCTAGTTGACTCAGGTTTAGTTAGATTTTTCCTTCTGTTGTTCCTCTGCATCATGCTACTGTCATAAAATTTCAATGTCTTACCTAACTTAAGAGTTTTGTGCATTGTGTTTTGGAGAGAAAGAAATCATTACTTTTTTTCTTTAGATTCATCCACTGATTCTATCACCTATGACACATTCCCCCTGAATATTTGTTTGTTTATTTATGTATTTGCTTGGGGGATGGAATTAACAAACAGAAATAACTGAATGAATCAGGGTAGTGAAAAACATTTATAAACTTATCATTTTGGTATTGGTACGATCCTGTTCTGGTTAGTTAGCCGAGGGAGTAAATCATCCGGAGTTTCATCTCTCAATCTCCTCCTACACCCACTCAGCATCACAGTATGGACTCCCCAATGCAACTGATCTGCACGTATTTGTACTCTGGGAGGAAATTGAAGCCCCCATAGGAAAAACTCAAAGCCTACAGACATATGCACAAAACCAGGGGACATGCTCAGTTCTGCAGGCCTGGAAGTGTGAGAGAAGGCTATTTATTGAGTTTCCCCTCTGCCCCTGGTAAAGATGAAACATGCACAAGTCATTAAACACACATATACTTACATGAAAGTCTGACTGATACTGGAGCTTCCAGTGCCCGTAAACCAGGTACTGGGGTACTCCATTTCCTTCTTGATAATTAGCGCCATTGAAAAAAAAAACGGTGCCTTTCCTAATATTAACTGACTCTCAGACAAATGTACTGCTTGAAGACCCTGCCACTATTCGCATTTTCCAGCAGGAGTCACAAATCTTCATTGCATTCAGTTTATTCTCAGATGAGCTCATGCATGTTTCTATGTGCATCTTTACACTTAAACAAATACAGCTAACCTCTGTTGTTATATTCCATATATATTTGTCGTGACTGGCCTTTTTTCTCAAATGATGGATTTCTGAAACTAAAACTGACAGTATTCTAAAATATTTATATTGCCACATCATCGACACATGTTCTAATATGACATAGCATTCCCCTGGACCATAGTGCGACTTAGAGACAAGATATAACATGCCCTTCACGGTAAAACACTAGATAGGTGCAACACTTAATGTCAACGTTGTCAATGTCAATGTTGACTTAATGTCAACGTTAAATTCATGGATTCGCAAATTAAGTAACACGGTTACAGTACAAAAACGAGCAGAGCTGTGTATGGCATGACTATCTCGCGGCGGCGACAAAATATGCTTATCCTTCTAATTATTCAGAAGAAAATATATTTGCAAGCACAGCCGTTCACGGCTTCCGTACAAAAAGCTGTCACTACGCTACAGGAAGAATACACGACCAATATAGGATTTACACAAGTCTGCTTCTTTTGTTTTATTTAGTAACAACTTTCACAAAAATTGACAGCAATACTGCTAAAAGTGCAGATCTGTTGCCAAATTAAATAAACAAAGAAATTAATCATAAAAATATTCAAAGTATATACAGCCAGGGGCGCCGCTAGCAATTTTGGGCCCTATGACAAAATATGAGGTTGGGCCCCCCTACCACACCCATTCAGATCTCTGGGGGCCCCTAAAGGGCGTGGGCCCTTAGAATTGTCCCAACTTTCCCCCCCTTAGCGGCGCCCCTGTATACAGCTAACCATTTCCAATCGAAAAGTACATACAAGTCTCCAATATAAGTTATACAATGGAGCGCAGATAAAACTTTTAAATAGTAATTAACCAAACTATATAAAGAATACAAGTTTGAATACAGGTAATTTGTATAAATTTTACTGTGTTCAGACTGAAAAATCAGCACCAGCCTTACACACATTGCAGTTCTGCTTTTTTCTTCTTTTAGCATAATTACCCGTTTCACGTTCACGAGGCAGAAGATCCCTGCAAATGTGAAAATTCACAAGTAACAGGCACCATTAACCTCAAGCCATAACAGTCTGCTAGCCTGAACAATAGCAAACTCTATGTATTACCAATTATTACGCAGGTTGTCACTTTATCAAATCATGACTGTTACTAAGAAGTGGGAGTGAAACGCGTGTCACGAGATCTCGCGATATTACAACATGACGAGATTTCTCGTTGGAGCGAAAAGCCGTTTCACGAATGCGCTGCAAATGAGCTGCTGTAAATATGTCGGCATCTGACTAAATTACTATAGTAGATACCCCAGACACTTTTGAATCTTTTGTGTGTCAGCATTTCGGGTGCCCGGCGGAAAATATAAATGGCGAAAGGGAGACAGACAAAACACGAACCATCTGTAAGGACTGTAGAAAGCTAATGCCGCACACAGCGGCTAATGCTACTACTAACTACTATGCAAAGCCATTTGCAGCACCATCATAGCTCTTTATTTAAATTCACTGCACCGGTGAAGAAAACATTTTTTAAAAAATGTTATGTTTATTATTGGGTGCTTTCCACTTCATGCACCCACATACAGCGCTAGCTTAAAGCAATGCATTCTGGTCCTGACGCAATGCATCATGGTTATATTTTTTATCGCCCGTTGCATTACGTCACCATGTCACATGGTACCAAAACTCCGCGAGAGCAAGACACATCAGGCAGCACCTCTTAGCAGGCTGCACAGGCTGGATCCGCCTCCATTACGACACAACTTTGCCCTTATTGGCTTAAGATTTTAGTTACATACATGACGTTTGTATATCTGCTATTTCTCCCGAGAAGCAGGTAAAGCGGTAACTGCTTTTCAATTAATTTACTTGGTAAAATTAAATTTAAATAAATGATATGAATATTGTAATAGTACTCGTGAGCTTTGTTTGTTGTTAGTTACTATAATGTTGCGCTGCTTTATTTGTTTAATCGTCTTGTCTGTGAAGACATTCAAGTTAATCAAATAAGAACTGCACTGTACACTGTACATGACCATAAAAACTTTGAATCCTTGAAATAAATGTTTTTGATCTTTTCCTTGGCAGTTATCTTTTTACACAGGGCCTCTATGTACACAATAGTTATTTTTTTCACGACTAACAGTATGGATCAGGAGTTGGTTATTGTAAAAGAAGTAATGTGCATGCAGGTGATATTTGTATAGATTTATATTTACCCCTAGGTGATAAGTTTGACAGTCATTTCTTTTACCGTTTGGCCTCTCGGTTGAACATAATAGTGGCGCGAGCAGCTCCACTTGGTTTTTTAAAAATACTCAGCCATGAACTTTTGGTGAACTCAGGTGAATCCCTTCCTTCAGTAGTAAACCTTGGTAGTTTCAGCCGTTTACACATTGTCTCACTAAAAGGTTGATAATATATTTGTCCTTTTACATAGTGATAAAATATACGCGATAAAAATGTGAATATTCATAGATTCAGGACTAACAAAGTAGCTAACAGAAACTCAGACTAACAAAAGGTGCAAATACATACTCAGTTGGTTCCATTGTGTTGATTACATTATAATGTTTACATTGTAATGATTATATCATGGATATTTGGCATACTTTTTATAAAATCGTAATTCTTATATTCTGCGTTATATAGTGCTAAATAATATTCCATAGATGGATGGACTTTATTAATCCCCGTGGGGAAATTGTGTTTTTTATGTCTCCCTCAACTTACTCTTTGTGGAGTAAGTTGTCCGCGAAGTGCAGCTACCTGTTGGGGCGCCCAGGGAGCTGGGGGTTAAGGGCCTTGCTCAAGGACCCACAGACGTGCTGAGGCTGGGTTAGTTTCAACTGGTGACCTCATTACAGGCACAAGGACTGACCCCTGCCCCCCAACTGTGTATGAGTAGCATTTATGCTGTTTCTTGAGTGTGAGCTAGTACATAAACCAGCTAGTGCTCACCATTGCAAAAATACTCTAGCTTTCTGTCATACACATTTTTTTATTTTCTTACATTGTCCGTTTTTGTTCATAGTCTGTAATATTCTGAATAACGACAATGTAGAGGAAAAACAGATTAAATTCTCCTTGTTTGTAATTTCCCCATGTAATCCACTGCCTTGTGGTAAGAGGTGCAAAAGTCAGACGCGTTGAATGATGAGGATACGATATTGAGTTTAGTTCTTGAGAGGATTTATTCATATGATATTTTAACACACAGTACTTTGAACTGGTTTGTTTGGCGCAAAAGGGCCGATATGCAGACACCATCACACATGGCAAATACGGTCAATGACTGTTTCACTTTGCACCTTCAGCCCTGAGCCGCGTAATCTCAGCACCTTTAATAACAACCATTGCTGCCTCCTACAGGTGGGAATACACTTAGACAATAGTAAATATCACTAAGGCAGGCAAGTACCTCTCGTTTCAAGTGTTGCAATACTATATAACATTATATTATAAACAATAAATACGAATAAATAAAAACATTAAACAAATAAACATAATCAATAATATTCATGAATAATTATGCTTAATATACAAATAAAAGAATAGCTCCTGCAGATGATTTCAGATAACTACTGGAACAATGAGTTCTGGAGGGGAGCAAGCTCTGTTACATGCTATAGAAATGTTGATCTGATTCCTTTCATTATCAGATTGTTACCACTGTTAAAAACCACAGATATTGTATTCTGATTGTATGCATTTCCTTATTAGGGCATGTCAGTTACTTCTGTTAAAAAATCCGTTTATTCTGACGTCGTAAATTTCCTGATCAGAGTTTACCCTCTTTAAAGTGATGGAGGTCCACTTGTGCCAAAGATACATCGATATGCATATGAGATTTCGTTTGTGCCAAAAATATGTAAATAGCACACAGTCCATGTCGACTGAGCATGTGACAAAGAATTTTTCTGTGACAATTCTATTTTGTCAATGAGTTTGTCTGTGGAGCCCCTGAAGGGACCTAATGGTGTCCGCTAATTAGATACCCAGAAATAAACTGTGTGGCTCCTGCCCAAGCATTGCTGCCCAAACAGCAGCTTCCTCCTTATGCCACCGAGGGAGGAGTAGCCAGTGGTTCCCCTGCCCCTTCCCCTCTCCCCCCTGCAGACGAGGATCATAACCATTCAGCACCCGACTCTACCTCCTTCTCGGTGAAGAAGTGCCGTGGCGAAACGCTCAGGCAGCAGGACGAGGTAGCAGAAATTCTTGCCCCTATGTTGGTATGTCCAAATCCTCAAGGGGGAGATAAGGTTTGCTCATCTGACACTGTAGATGAAGGAGTTGAACATAAGAACATAAGAACTATACAAACGAGACGAGGCCATTCGGCCCATCAAGCTCGCTTGGGGAGAACTAAACTAATAGCTCAGAGTCGTTAAAATCTTATCTAGCTCTGATTTAAAGGAACCCAAGGATTCAGCTTGCACTACATTATCAGGAAGACTATTCCATACTCTACACGCTGCGTAAAGAAGTGCTTCCTTAAATCCAGCTTGAAATGTTCTCCCGCTAATTTCCACCTATGGCCACGAGTTCGTGTATTTAAACTAATGCTGAAGTAACTATTTGGTTGAACAGCATCCAAACCTGTTAGAATCTTATATACCTGGATCATGTCCCCCCTCAATCTCCTTTGCTTGAGACTGAACAGATTTAGCTCAAGTAACCGTTCCTCGTATGACATTCCTCTAAGACCAGGAATCATTTTTGTGGCCCTACGCTGCACCTTTTCTAAGGCCACAATGTCCTTTTTAAGATATGGTGACCAAACCTGCACACAATATTCTAGGTGAGGTCTCACCAAGGAATTGTATAATCTTAGCATTACCTCCCTTGACTTAAACTCCACACACCTGGAGATATACCCCAACATCCTATTGGCCTTTTTTATTGCTTCCCCACACTGGCGAGAATGGGACATGGAAGCATCAACATACACACCAAGGTCTTTCTCATGATCAGCTACCTTTATTTCAGTGACACCCATGAAATACCTGTACTTTATATTTCTGCTCCCTAGATGGAGTACCTTATATTTATCGACGTTAAATTTCATCTGCCAGGTATCGGCCCAGTCACTAATTAAATCAAGATCCCGCTGTAGCTGCTGAGCCACTAATTCAGTATCTGCTACACCACCCACCTTGGTGTCATCTGCAAATTTCACCAGTTTACTGTATATATTGGTATCCATATCATTTATGTAAATTAGGAACAATAGTGGTCCTAAAATCGAACCCTGCGGTACCCCACTATGAACGCAAGCCCACTGTGAGTTGAAGGACATTGCCAGTGACCTGCTGGACCCCAGGCAGAACAGGCCTCACCATGCGACAGCCCTTCAGAGACTGGTCCTCCTGCGCATGGACTGGGGCATGATGCATCAGTTTAAACAGGAGCCTGGTAAATCCTGCGAGTGCTACACCAAGCGACTGATGGCAGCATTCTCCAACTACAGTGGGATGGACTCCACAACGGACCGAGAGTGTATGTGATGTAAAATACACTAAGATAGGTAAAAACTCTTTTGTGGACTAAGTAAAACAAACATTTTATGTTCTAGTTTTCTTAAAACTACTGAAACAAATAATTGGCTACACTGCAGTTCCGCTGTTTTGTTTGGCACCCCTGCATGTCGTGCATTGTGTGGAAAAAACCTGAAGGCTGAGGAATGTTACGTAACACAGCTAGAATGTAAAAACTCTCTCTGGTGTAATTCACTGCATAAAACCAATGGTGTTAAGTGTGATGTCTTCTTCATAACACTCCCTGATGTTTGTGTCCGTGACCATGAGATAGGGTGGGCTGCTTTTCTTCCTTCCTTTGACTAGTATTCCTCCTAAATTGTTCATCTGTATTTGCTGCATTGGTACTTGATGTGCGTGTGCCTTGTGTCACGATCGCCATTTAACGGGAGCGGCGGACGGGCAGGAAACAGGCAAGGCAGGCAGGATACGGGGATTTATTAGGAACACGGGGTGCAGGAAACATCTCACGCAGACGGACTTCAATGACGGACACTGAACTCTAGTAAGACATGAACTCAAATAGACAGGACTGATTGAAAATAATCGGACACAGCTGGGTACGATCAGGGAAGCACACGTGGATAATCAGGGGGCGTGGCACACACGGTGGTCAGACTGTCCGGGACCTCCTCGGGGACTAGGGCAGGAAAGTCTGGAGCTGGGTCAGGGACAGGAGTGGGGCCAGGAACAAGAGCCCCAGGGGGCACAGTCATTTGAGGCGGAGGGAGCGCCTCGGGCGTGGGCTCTGGGGCCGCAGGGGGCAGCGGAGGCGGCTGCTCAGGAGCTACGGGCAAAGTAGGCGGCGGCTGCTCGGGCTCTGGGGCCGCAGGGGGCAGCGGAGGCGGCTGCTCGGGCTGCGCAGGAGCTATGGGCGACGAAGGCAACTGCTCAGACGCTGTAGCAGGAACCCAGGACTTTATGCTCAGCCCACTGCTGTTAACTCCGATGACTCACAACTGAGCAGCAATGCACATTTCGAATTCCATCATCAACATCAGGCAGATGACAAGACTGTTGTGGGTCTCATCAATAAAAACGGTGACTCAGCATACAAAGAGGAAGTGTGATGACTATCGGACTGCTGCAGAGCCAACAACCTGTCTCTGAATGTTGACCAAAGAGATGGTTGTTGACGTTAGAAGAACACAAAACACAGAGTGACCACTCTCTGCTGCACATCGATGGCTCATCTGTGGAGATCGTAGAGAGTACCAGATTCCTTGTTGTCCATCTGGCGGAGAATCTCACCAGGTCCTTCAACATCAGCTCCATAGTAAGGAAAGCACAGCAGCACCTCTACTCTCCACGGAAGCTCAGAAAAGCCCATCTCCCATTCTCACACTCTATTGGGGAACTGTTGAAAGCACCCTGAGCAGCTGCATCACGGTCTGCTTTGAGAACTGTGTCGCCTCAGATCACAAGTCCCTACAACAGATAGTGATGACAGGTGAGAAAATCATTGGGAGTATCGTGTTAGAGAAATATGTACTTTTTTTATCATCATTTTGCTAGACGCTTAGAAACAACACCCTGCCGCAGCTTGATCTTAATTGAGCAATAACACGTCTCAAGAACTGTCGCTTGAATATTTCCACCCCATATATGGTGACAAACAATGTTCAATGTCAGTTGCATATCCTGTTTGTGTACCTCAATAAAAGACACTGCGAGGGGAGTTACTCTTTCGAAGTTGGCTGAGTTCGACTGAGAGGCTGACACCTCGAGGTCAGGACCGGGCTTCCCTTTGTAAGGAAAAGTGGTAAAAATGTCCCAAGGTTCTTGGTTGATCATTTGAATGCAGACAATGTTAGGAATTTATGATCATGGGGGAAGCCAGGGAGAGAATGGGGGTTCCAGTTGGCACCACTATGGTGATAAGGATAAGATAAGGTGATAAGAATTGAATTACAATGATCATAAAAGTCTCCACCCTGTCCTGTCCCGTCCCTGTCTCAGGATCCTCACACTCCAGGGGGTCACTCTTTATATGTAAATTCACTCACAACACCTACACACAACACCTTGGTGGGGAGGGCCTTTTTGGGTATAAAGGGGGGTGAAGAACTGTCTTCAATTTGTATCTGAGCTGCCTTTCAGTACCCGGTGTGTCTCTACACTGTATTACATTGTATTATTTTTGCTGTTCAATAAACCATCATTTTGCTGAAACTGCGGAGACTCTGCAAGTGGATTCCCTACACCTTGCAGCAAGTAAAACGTCATCACAGCTGTCTGTGTTGTTCTGTGTTCAGAGACTGGTTTGTTTCCAGCGCATCTTCAGAAGAAGATAACCCTAACATATCTCTCCCCTCCATCACAGATATTCACACCACACACTGCATCCGCAAAGCCACCACCATTGTGGATGACCCCACCCACCCCTCACATTATCGTTTCACCCTCCTGCCTTCTGGAAATAGGTCCCGGAGCATTCGGGCCTTCACAGCCAGACTCAAACAGCTTTATCCCCCATGCCGTCAGACTACTGAACTCTCAGGGACTAATCTGATACCACACACACATACACTCATTAACACACTTTATTATTTAACTACTATTTTTTATCTTATTGTCGCCATGTTTACAGTTACTTTTATTTATTTTTATTGCTACCTCATTGGACAACCAAACTGCGCCTTCTCAGTACTGGGTTTACTGTGCTGTTTGTGCTCGTTGGTGTCAGTTGTCCTCTCTTTTTGCACTGTCCTGCAATGTTTGCACAGTTTTTGCTCATTATGCACCATACAGTATGTTGCTAGGTTGGTATGTGTTAGTCTTCTGTTAATTTAAGTAGCACCTTGGTCCGAGGGAAACAGTTTCTTTTGTAACTGTACTATACTCAACTGTGTAAAGTTAAAAATAACATTAAAGACCTACTTGACTTTTACTGAACAGGTGCTAAAGTGAAATTACTTGCTTCTGGGAAAGAACTCCAGCTGAAATTCTGTACAACAATTATGGGAGACATATGGGAAGGACGCGGTGTCAGACCTGCCCCAGTGGGACGAATGTGGTTTTCCTAGTAACAGCAGCTTCAGTCCCAATCAGATAAGCCAGATGCATCTGAAATTAGAGGAACGGGATCAGACTGGTTGCTCAGGGACTAATGTGGTAGAACTAAAACAGAGACAAATTGGACGGTGTTTCAATTGTGGGAAAATGAGACAAAGCAGGCAGAGGAGATGCGGGTGGCAAAGAAGCATGAGATAAGGAATGCAGAGAATGTGGATGAGGGTGAGACTCCTGTGAAAACTGTGTATTGAAAATTAGGGCCATAGTATTGTCATCCATCCTGTCAGGGTATGGAAATACACTGAGGGTAAATGGCCTAATGCAGGAAGTGTCTTAATCCTATAACATCCAGCTGATTCAGGCTGTGGGGGACAGTGTAGTACTGCACTCTTCTGGCTGGGACCTTGAATAAATGAATGAATGTTACATTTATACAGCCCTTTTCTAAGATACACAAAGAGCTTTACAGAAGCACTGGGGAGCCACTTCAACCCAAACGTGAGGCAGCAGGAGAGGGGGCCCAGGCAGAGAGAACAGCCAACAAGACGGGTGCTTCCACAGACAGGACGGGGGCCCCGGCAGACCAACGCTGACGACTCCTGGGACCAAGTCAACAGAGCAGCTGTCGTCATTGTGACTCACCCTCATACATCCATCCATTGTCTAAACCGCTTATGCTACTGGGTCGCGGGGGGTCCAGAGCCTATCCTGGAAGGATCTGTGCACGAGGCAGGGAACAACCCAGGACGGGGGGGCAGCTCATTGCAAGGCACATTCACACACCATTCACACACACATGCACTCCTACGGCCAATTTAGCAAGAGAGAACATGCAAACTCCCCACACATGTGACCCAGGCGGAGACTCGAACCTGAGTCCCAGTGGTGGGAGGTAACAGTGCTAATCACTGCACCACCAAGCAGCCCCACCCTCATACATGATTTCTGATTCTTGATTTTAATCCCCTTTTCTGTTTTTGGCAACATATAAAGTGCTGTGAATGTCACTGTCAGATTGTCATATCATCCTCCAGTTGTCCCTTGTCACCCTGGATGCACATTGAGTGTTTGCTAAATATTTTATCTTGTAGTGTTCCTGATTTTTTCCTGTGTTTTAATTTGCAATTCTCAAATTTCATGACTGGCATCCGTGGGGACGATTAATTAAACCTGTTAACTCTGCACTTCAATTTCAAACTGTTGGTAACATGTGTACATATTTTTGTCTGATCTTTTCACCACCAGGTGGCGATATAGCAACTCCAGAGTTATTGATGGCTAGAACAAAAAAAACACAGTAACACAGAGGTGTAGCTAAAAATTCTGGGCCCCTGACAGAATGTCACCTTGCGCCCTCTGTCGAATTTTACATTCTGTGAAAGAGATTTGTTGAGCCATCTTCCAATGTAATCCAATCCAGCTCTTTATTTGAAAAGCACTTTAAACAACCTTATGGACCAAAGTGCTGCACAAAGGAATAAATAAAAACATTCACACACTTAAAAACGAAGTAAAAGAAATTTAATAAAAACCAAAACATTCAATGTGAGTAAAAGGCCATTAATAAAAATTTAAAAAAATCTATTAATTAATAAAGAAAAGGCTAAGATTAAAATAAGATTTACTATTAAAATTAACATCTCACAATGTGTCAAAGGTGAAGGAGAAGAGATTAGAAGAGATTTAAAAACGGACAGAGGGGATTCCTCTCTAATGTGAAAAGGCAAGTCATTCCACATTTTAGGAGCTGCGACTGCAAAGGCTCGATCCCCTCTAAGCTCACGCTGAGTCTTAGGAACCGTCAGGAACAGCTGATCAGCTGACCTGAGAGAGCGGGTGGGGGTGTAAGGGTGAAGCAGCTCACAGAGGTCAGATGGAGCAAGACCACTGAGGGCTTTAAAAGCAAATAACAGAATTTTAAAATGAATCCTAAAATGTACGGGCAGCCAGTGGAGTGAGGCTAAAATGGGGGAGACATGCTCATATTTCCATGTGCGGCAGCATTTTGAACCTTCTGGAGGTGAACAATAGTGGAGCCTCTAACCCCAACATAGAGGGCGTTACAGTGGTCCAAACTAGTAGTGACAAAAGAGTGGATTACTGTCTCAAAGTGCTGCCTAGAAAGAATTGGCTTTATTTTGGCCAACTGCCTCAATTGTAAAAAGCTTGACTTGACAACTAACCTTATCTGAGTGTCAAACTTAAGGTTGGTGTCGACTTTAACCCCTAGGTGTGTGATGACTGGTTTACAATATTGTTCCAAGGAACCTAAAATTACAGTGGAGGTCAGAGGAGTGGAGTTACCAAAAACCAACACTTCTGTCCATTACCTCCCCACTTCCTTGTTAGTTACAATATTTGTTCTGCATTACTGTACTGCTTTGGAGCCTTTTGATATTAAGGTGAATAACACAGGTGAAAAATTAAGGTGAAAAAAGAGACAGATGCATTGACAGCAGTCGTGGCCACACTTTGGACTGGGAGTGTAAGAGCAAAGGAAACTGAATCCACTATGTTCTGTCCTGTAAATTTTTATTAAACACCACATGACACACATACGAGTCCTGTTTTAACTTTCAGGGCTGATGGTCTGCAGCCTGGCTTGTGTTCTACAGTGCAGCGCAGGTGCAGTCACTGTGCTGAGCCCGGCGTTATATTAATGACGCAGCCTTTCACACTGACCAGTGAGAAATAACCTTGAAAATGACTGTGCTCTTTGTGGTTCTCCTTTTTTCTTACCACCAAGCAAGAGACTAAACATATTTTCTACTTATCAGTTATCAGAAATCAGAAATGTCATGCAGTAATCAGAGGTTAGACAGCAAGAATGACTTTTGTATTTTTATCTTTTGTCAATCTTTTATCCAGCGACTACTAATTCTCATCGGGGTCTGGAGAGGGTGGGACCTGTCCCAGGAAGCACAGAGCACAGGCCTGCATGGGATGCCATTCCACACAAGCAAAAACAATTAAGATGGTCAGATTTGCCTCACTGTGTGATTTTGACTGAAAGATGAACTAAGCACAGTCTTGTGTGTATAAAAATGCGTAGATTCATTTAACTTTAACAATGAGATTCAGCAACATGACCTTATAGTGTTAATGATCGGTATCTTACTGGTATTAACTGAATTATGCAAAATTCTACATTATTCTATATTATTGCACCCAAATTGTTCATACTGACTAAATGTAATTACTGACATCCTGGACATACTGCTTTTTAGGTTTGAATTTAAAATGTTAGTAGACAAATTCATGCTGTCAATAACATCTCACTTGCTCACCCACTTTTAGATAAAAATACCCTTTGTGGTTTTTCTAGTGAAGCAGTGGGCCTGAGCTGAGGACCTGATGGTTGTGTGGTTTTCGCTCACTGAGAAGAGAGACACAAACACCCTGCTCTCAGTCGGTCAGTCTTCCTGTAAAATGCAGAGGTGAGACTGCTAGTGGAAAATTACTGACTGCAGCGTCAACAACACATATAAACAGCAGCACAAACAAAATGTTCCACAAATGCAGGACATCTGTATGCTTACAGCACACATCAGACACGCTGACCCTCAGCACTGAGCTCCTCCAGGCTCTGTGCTCTCCCTCTTCTCTTCAATTTCTACACAAATCACTGCTGCTCCAGTGAAGATCCTGAATTTTGCAGGTGATACTACTGTGTTTGCCATCATAACTGAAGGTGATGAGTCTGCCTACAGACTGGAAGTCGTACAGCTGACCATCCAGTTCTGAACTCACATTATCCCAAATGTCCACATGCTTAGACTCCTCTCATCATCAGGGAGGAGCGTCCCTTGGCACTGTAGAGTAGATGGATGAGAGCAGGCTGATAACAAGGCTGTCATCAATTTTATGTGACACCTCTCACCCCCCCAGCAGACTATGGAGGCCCGTAAGGGCAGCTCCTTCAGTAAGAGACTCAGACACCCGGCGTGTGACAGAACGGTACCGCAGGTCATTGGGCCCCACAGCAGTCAGGCTTTATAATCTGCACTCTGCTCATTGAACTTTTCCCCTGTTCACTGTCTTCTGATACAGTTTCTATCTGCTGCTGATCTGCAATATTGTTCCTCCTTATTCACTGATGTGCAGTGTTGCATTGAGCCAGTGCATTATGCCCTGTGTGGCAGCTTCCTTTGGGAGGCTAATATCTGGCACATGAGCAATAATGTTACATGCAATAGGATTGTGTATAAGTTAAGGATTGTGTATAAGTTAATTTTAATATTCCTATAATATTCCTCTGTATGTAATATATTCTTATTTTTTGTTTCTATTATTACCCTATATTTATATATACATCCATTTATTTTACATTCATAATGATGTTGTTTGTTGTTTTGTGCCCCACTGCTCTTGTAACAAGCCTCAGTCTTGACTCTCCCTTTTAAGGTCTTGGCCTTAAATCACACTCGATATAGGTGGTGTCGTCCCCATCACCCTGACCAGGATACATGCTGTAAGATTAATGGATGGTGTTTATCTGTGTGATGAAAAAGAATGTGAATAAAACAAAAATGTACCATTATAAATGGGAGCCCTAGGATGTGTGGTGGTTAGAGATGTGGACTGATGAGAATTTTGCTTTTCTAAAGTTCTGTTGTGAAAACTGTACATTCCGTTCCATGTACAGTAGTGATATGTAGCAATCATGTGCTCCAGTCAAATGTCCAGCTGCATGAATAATAATGGTGGCTTGTTTGGATAAAATAACTTAGGCTGAATACTTGAAAGCGTGACCTGGGTGAGGTAGAGAGGAAACAGGGTCTTACAAGAAGCAGATATTGTTCTGTCTGTGTGGTTTTTACTCTTTGCAAAGTGAGTCCAGCACAGTGCAGTCAGTGGGTCAGTCTTCCTGAGCTGCATCTAACCAGTGGAAACATCTGCAGCACTGCAGAGAAGCACTCAGCAGACAAACAAACCCAAACAGCTTACAGCTGTATGTCACTTTTGGACAGAGGTGGACAAAGTACACAACTTCACTACTTGAGTTAAGTATAGATACTCCTCGTCAAATAATACTCAAAGTTTTTCAGTTAATTTTTTACTTCAGTTAAAGTACTGGAGTATTTGCATCTAAAAATACTTAAGTATTCAAAAGTACATTATGTTTTAAATGCAAGACATTTTTCAGAACCTAATGACTCCTGAACACCCCACTGAATACACTGACTGGCTTGTACATCTTGTAGAATAAAAAGCTTGTGGAATATGATACAATGACTATAGAAACACAACTGACATAACAAAAGTACAGCCATTGTCATTTTCATCTTATTTAACACCCCCCACCCCACTCACACAAAAGAGCATGGTAGTGTTCTTACAGAGCCGTAGCAGTGTGTGTGTGTGCATGTGTGCATGTGTGTTTGTGTGTGTGTGTGTCTATGTGTGTGTGTGTTTGTGTGTCTGTGTATGTTTGTGTGTGTGTCTATGTGTGTGTATGTTTGTGAGCCAAGTAACAAGACAGGGAGCAAGAAACAAAACTCCTCTTTCTTAATTATCCACATCGTTATTAACGACACAGGTATATATACAGGTACATATACAGGTACATGTATATACTCAAAAATACATCCAGAACACACAATTAAATGAAAAACGTAATTTAAGAACACTTGAAATTTTCATTCAGTTTCTTTCATCTGTTTAATATAATCGATCAGTCCCTGTGCGTTTGCCCCAAACCATTCAGCATGGTACACAAGGGAGACAAGTAAGCATGTGTGACATCAAAGAACTGATTGCAGCAACTCAGCCTTTCCACAACATTAAAGCCGCTTATTCCCCCCCATGCCATGAAGAAATAATCTCTGTGGCTCCCCTCTCCCCCTCCCTCAGCCCCCAGTCTGGCTTGAACATTTGCACTTCCAGTAAAAATGCGCCCCAAACACACTGACACCAAACTCAGCACCGGTGCTCCGTAAAATCCCGTGATTCAGTCTCAGAAGCACTGGCTCCCCTGCCCTCCTCTGAACATTATTAAAGCTACACCCTGAACACTCTGTGTGACTGACATGAATGAGAAGCATCTTTATTCATAATCTCTGTAGCGGAGGTCAGAATACAGAGTGTCATTATTCCCGTCTTTCTTCTGTCTCCTGGGTTTTGGCTTCTTAAGGTTCAGGGCAGCGTAATTCAGTGTGTCCTCGTCATGGCACTGTGGAGACAAAGATGGCAGAATTGGATGGATCAAATCGGTTTGCTATTACCTATTTTCACAAATAGCACTTAAAATGCTGATCCCAGGATGGAAATCAGTCTGAGGTTCATTTGTTTTACTGACGATTTGTAATTTGAAATATTTATTACATACTTGCTTGCGTGACCATTCCACTTTTGATATATCACTGTTCTTTTCATCTGTTTAAAATATATAACACATCAATATATTATTTAATTTCGCACGGTATCATACCGTGGTCAGATAACATTCCGAATTTTCAAGCAATCAACATCCTTTTTGTCTCAAAAATGAAAGTAAAAATGACTTCTGTCAATTTAAGTGTGCATGTTTGGATACGTGTCATTTGTTCTCATATATCATATATAATAAAATTGCTATAAAGGAGATCTTGGTAATAAAAGTTATTGATATGCAACTTATTGCAACATGTATATTTCAATAGATTTTGCAAAATATGAAAGATATAATACAAAAATGTAAATCTTACAGTACAAAAAGGTTTATATAAATAAGGTGAGATTTAATAATGGATTTTAAAACTGTATTACCTGCAAGAGTGGTTTTAATATGAAAATGTTATCTATCATAAAACAATTTTATATTTCTATAATTTGTTAAAATCTACATTTTGTCCTTCTGAGTGCATAAAGCCGGGCAGCGTACCTGCACAGTGTGTACAGGTCAGTTTACATCTTATACAAATGAGAGCAACGTTCAGAATAATGCTGCAAGATAAAACTATCAGCAAGCCAGAGTGAAGAGGATCCAGCAGCTTCTGAAAGCCTGTAACAAAGAGATAGATTTCAGCATAATGATATAGAGACACATTTCCCATTTGCTTACATTACATTAGTTAAAGATCAAATCGATAACACATTACAGCAGTTGTTTTGTAAATAGTCCATTTTTAACATGAACTTCTAGTATTTTGTATTTTAACAATTTATATTAATATTTGAAATAATTATTAAATTAGGCTCCGGACCCCCCGCGACCCAATAGGATAAGCGGTTTGGAAAATGGATGGATGGATGGATATTAATATTTGAAATAATTATTAAATTAGGCTCCGGACCCCCCGCGACCCAATAGGATAAGCGGTTTGGAAAATGGATGGATGGATGGATAATTATTAAATTAACATCTGTGTAATTTAATTTAAGCACTTAAATTAGAAAATTCATTACATTAAAAAAAGAAATAAATGTCTTAATAGCAGAATAAGCTAAATAAAACTTTGAAGCAGATATACTCTCCACACTGGGTGCTACCATCTATATCCAGCTGTGTGCCGTTCCCAAACAGCATCTCCCCACACTGGGTGTTACCATCTATATCCAGCTATGTGCCGTTCCCAAACAGCATCTCCCCACACATGGCCACAGCGCAGTAGTAAGTCCCAGCATCGGAGAGGCTGAGGTTCCCCTTGGGGAGGCTGTAGACGCAGCTCCGTGTAGGAGATCCAGCCTCAGGGCTCTTCTCACACTCATCACTGCTGTTTCCAGGGCTGTAAATGACTCCAGGAAGGGATTCTCCTGATCCATGTCTGAACCAGTAAACACTGTGTTCTCCTGCACAGCTCCCAGTCTCTATCGTACACTGCAGGCTCACAGAGTCTCCTGGCTGCAATGTGTCAGACACAGGCTGCTGTACCACAGTCCTGCTGTTGGAGTCTTTACCTGAAAAGCAAAATAGTCATGATGACAGCCCTTTGAGAATAACAATGGAAAATACAGATCCTCAAAAATTGTTCTTACAGATTTTTGGGAACTGAATCGATGTTCTTCTAGCCATCCAAGAAATCAGTAACTTCTTGGAGAACAGCTGACATTCTTCTCTCTTTTTATTGTATTACTGCTTATTAGTATATATCAGGTAACACTATACATTAACTGCACCTACATAATACCTAAATAAAAATTATATGATAATAACAAACATTATAATCATATAATGTCTTGTATTAATGTATGAAGGTAGATGAATATAATTAATTTCAATTCAAAGAAATGAAGTGTGTAAAGTGTACTTTATATTTTCATGATTTTCGTGACTTTACATTTGGTTTATGTTGCCCCTTTTCCACAGGAAGGTATTTATTGTTTTTGCATATTTAGCTCTTGATGTGTTTTGGTATTTTTGAGCATTTTGCTGTAGTACCTGCATAATTTAATTCAAGAGCCGAAGAGCTGTTTGCCCATTACTAGTTTGTCTATCTTTTAACATTAAAGAAAAAGTATACATAGTAAAAGGAATTACTTGGTTTCGTAGTTCCTCCTATTTATTTTCTTATGCACACAAAAGTAAGTTTTTCCGTTCAACCATAGCACTACAGCGAAAAGCAAAACGTCATGGCAAATACAATTATGCTTTATTCCAATACACATTGCTAATTTTTCATTATTATTACATTTATTCAGCATAATATCTTCAAAGGTTTCATGATTTAATTTGCAATCTTCTGGCCTGAAATCTTTTCCTGCTACACTGAAGACTCTCTCAGCGTGTGCAGAGAAAGCTGCAGCCAAAGGGTTGGCATCCTCTGATAAACATGGTTGGTTCAGGTATCGGTGACATTATGTGAACCTTTCATGGCAGGAATAGGGACTAGTTTGACTTTTGATGCAGGAAAAGTGTTTGGGACTGTTAGGTTGAAGAAACAGTTGTTAATCATTTCTGTATGATCAGCAATGAGTGTAAATATATATGTATACGTTATTTCTTATCTTCTAGCCACATACTCTTAGCTATTGTACTCTAAGTAGGTGGTTAACAGCTGCCTACTTAGATAAGAATCTCACTTCCCTCTCTTGCGCCCCCCATTGACTATAAATAAAGAAGACAAGGGGAACCACCCTTTGTAACACATTCTGCTGTAGTTTGCATTGCAGAGAGTGTGGGTACCCTTGCAAGTAAAACTGTAACCTGTGTGTGTCTCATAAATGTGGAGTTGGGGTGGAAACGCCGGGCGCTTTCCCCAACATAGAATTTGGTCCTTCGAGCCGGATCCGAGGAACCCCGAAGACGTCTCCAGTACGCCGAGAGAAGCGACACCGAAGTCTGTCGACAGCCACTCGAAGTCGGGTGCAAGAAAGACCTGTGATGTGAATTCGTCATCAGGCCGGTGGTTAGAACTGCGCTCGACGTCTGGTGATGTCTGAAGGACCTCGGTGACGGATCAGAGAGCACACTATACAGGTGAGAGATATGGCACCTAAGTGAGTAGGTGGCCAAGTGAGAGATACGGCACCTAAATAAGTAGGTGGCCAAGACATGCATGTGGTTGAGGTTAGCCGAAATTAACCGGGAGAGAAAGTAGGCGTTGTTGGAAATATATACAGTGTTGTATGTGGATGTGTTTTTATAGGTTTTAGATTAACCTACACGATCCACCCTAAAAGCAACAACATACTGGTGACTGAAGGATCAAGGACGGGTTTCATCCCTGAAAACTAACACCGCTGCTCTAATAGGGAGCAGTAGAAGGCCGTGTTAGTGTCCTCCTGAGGTCTCATGCCAGAGACTTGCTTTTAGGATTTTTTATTTTTTGTAGTGTATCCATTAAAAGGTAACAATGGGGAAGAATCAAAGTAAACAAATGGAACTAGAGGGAGATGAGAAGTTTATGGAAGGATATAAGCCAGGATCAGGACAAATAAGTAGTCAGAGATGGAGGAAAAAAACATGGGTTTGAAGGAAAACTCCACACTCCAGATATATTAAAATTACAGGGAAACTTAAAACTGGAGATGTTACAGACTACCAATAAGAAAGAAGGTAAAGACAGAAAAAAAGAATATGTTTTTTCTGATGCATGGTTAGAACAGAGTAAATTAAGAGATAATAAAAGACAGCAAAAAAAGGGAAATAAGGAGAAAAAATTACAGGCGACTTTAATTACACTAGATGAGGAGACGGCAACAAAATCTTCTGCCGCTCCAGTTCCCTTACTGCCCCCACAAATTCCAATGATTGCGCCTGCACCAGTTCCAGCTGTAAATAGACGACAAATAGGAGGAGGGGAATCATCTCGAATGATGACCCGAGGGTCTAACCCTTCTCTGTATCCGTTAAAGGATCTGGAGACAAGTAAAGTACGCTGGCATCCAAAAAATGACACAGAACAGGAAGACTGGGAGAATGATTTGGTGTGTCCACTCGTAGAAGTGGCAAATCCAAATCGAGGCCCAAATAATGCAGGACCCGAAACTATGTTAGTATATAGACCCTGGACCGCTGAGGATAGAACAGCGGCTTTAAAAGGAATACCCCCGGTTGAAGAAGGGGTACCCGAGTTTTGGACTGCCATCCTAGAATTACAAAGTAGTTTTCATTTGAACGGCAGGGAAATGTATAGATGTCTCAGACAGTTGTTTACCCATAAATGGGGACGTGTAGCGGGAGACTTCACAGGACATGGTAATAATGATGAAGTCTTAGCACATGACTCGCAGGAACTCATACAAGCATTACGAGACTTGCGAAACAGGGTAGAGACAGCCTTCGTAAGACGCGCAGACTATGGACGAATAGCGCAATGTAAACAAAAAGATGGAGAGGAACCTGAGGATTTTATGGATAGAATGAGAGTTGTATTTAGAGGAAACTCAGGGATCCCATTTGATGAAGAGGCAGTAGGAGTGTACCAACAACAGCTAAAACGAGCTTTTGTCGCAGGCCTAAAGCCCGAATTGCGAAAATATCTTGACAAACATTGGGTACATCAGAATACTGGTTCAGTCCAACAAGCACTATAATATGCTCAACACGCGCAGAAAGCGCAGAAACAGGAAAAGACAGACACAATATTCAGCGCCTCAGAAGTAGTAGCGCTAGTGCAAATGAATCCTCCGGGGAGGGGAGGATTCAGAGGAAGGTCAAGAGGCCGAGGAAGGGGGAGAGGTGTTTTCAGAAACAATTACAGGAATTCGTCTCAGCAAGATAACATTTGCTGGACATGCAGGAAACCTGGACACTTAGCTAGGAATTGTAGAGTAGGGAAACAACCATATAACCCAAACTCCATTGAAAACAATGATCAATGACCCCCCTCGGAGGCCCCTGTTACCGACACCATCCGAGGCAAAACAGAGGTGATTTTAAGAAAGGAAACGGAGGTCACTTTACAAGACCTTTTAGATAAGGAAATAGATTTACAAGCAGTGTGTCAGTTATTAGCAGAAAGGCAGTGGGAAACCTTGCCAAGTCGGAAGTTAGTCATAAACGGCAAAGTATATGAATGTCTGTGTGACACTGGAGCATGTAGGACTGTCCTAACCTCCAGTCCTCCCGGAGTCACATATTCTTCATCAGTCATAAATATAAAAACGGCAGGAGGTCAGACAGACAGACATCAGTTAACAAACCCAGTTGCAGTAAAAGATAAGGAAACTGGACTTGAATGTCAAGCACAGGTGTTAATAAGCCCTTCTTGTCCTGTTAACTTGTTAGGCCGAGACCTTATGGTACAAATGGGCATTAGCGTGGTTGCCACAGCCACTGGCATGAAAGCAATCGTAAATGAAGAAGCTTATGTTGTGCAAGGAACCACAACACCACAATATTACTGGTCTCTGGACCTAGGGGGAACTGCACAGACACGAGAATTATTGCGGAAAACTAGAGAAAAGCAGTCCCCTAGACAGGCCCAGTTCATGCCTGACGATGCCTTACACGTCACTATGTGGTACAAAGACACCCTTGGACCAGATTATGTCTATGACAAAACGTTTCATGCCCTCCAAGACACTTGTATTACCTTACAACATATGTATGTTAACCCCACCACTGGGTTTTCAGCAGCCTCAGTCATTTTATCTAACAAGCAACAGGCTGTATTTAGAGAGAGAACACCACACGTATCTCTTTCAAAACCACCCCAGATGCAGTGGAGAGATGTAGAGATGTTCTTACGAGATTCTATGCACAGTTACAATGACTACCAACCCGTATCTGGCTCCTGTTGGAGCTATGATGAGAAACACAATGTGTGGCGGTTTCCTTTGGGATGGAGAGTTCAAACCACTCCCACCACACACTTAAAGGACCCAACCTGACAAATTTTTTCAACCCTGGAGGAGGGATCATGTCCAGATCTAGATCGCCTCCCAGAAGGGTTGTGGTCGTCCTCCCCCACTGATGTAGGGCTGGTAAAGGGGTTTCCACCTTACAAAGTAATTGTGAAATCAGAACACCGTCCGGTAGTTAGGCAATACCCATTAAAACCTGAAGCAGAAAAAGGTATAGCCCCTGTAGTGCAAGACATGTTAGCATCAGGAATATTGCGAGAGGCTCCTGAAGCCACTTGCAACACTCCTATCTTTCCAGTCCAGAAGGGACATACAGGGAAATGGCGCATGGTGCAGGATTTAAGACCGGTTAATAACATAGTGCAACATGCAGCACCAGACGTGCCTAACCCACACTTATTGCTCAACTCATTGACTCCTGATAAAAGCTACTTCTCAGTAGTGGATCTTAGTAATGCATTTTTCTCAGTACCATTGCACCCTGATTCTCAACATTTATTTGGATTTACCTATAAAGGGAAAAAATATACATATACTAGACTCCCTCAGGGATTTTCTGAAAGTCCACATGTATATACCATGGCCCTTAGATACTCTATGAGTACCTGTGAAATACCATCACATAGTCAGGTATTACTATACGTGGATGATATCTTAATAGCAGCAGATTCAGAACAACATTGCAAAGAAACTACCCTAACTGTGCTTCAGCATTTATACAATACTGGACATAAAGCTTCTAAACAGAAGTTGCAGTATTGCAAAAAGACAGTTGTCTATTTAGGGCATAACCTTTCACAAAAAGGTCGCTCGCTGCTAGAGATAAGGAAACAAGCTATACAGGAAGCACCTAAACCACAGACTAAACAACAGATGATGTCCTTTTTAGGGCTCTGCAATTATTGTAGAGAATGGTTACCAGATTATGCTTTTCTAGTTCAACCTTTGCAAAATTTAATATACGGGAAGGAGATGACTCTAAAGGACAAAATACAATGGACTGAGGACGGAGAAAATGCTTTTACAAATTTAAAAAGAATGTTGCAAACCAATGTGACCCTTGCTCTACCAGATTATCAACAACCATTCACCCTATGTGTAGATGCTAATCAAGGTTATATGAAAGCAGTATTAACACAGCCATTCGGAGCAAAAGAGAGACCGTTAGCATTCTATTCAAAACGATTAGATGCAGTAGCAGCTGGCTTTCCACAGTGTTTACAGGCATGTGCAGCTGCTGCAGAAGCAGTAAAGGTATCAGCAGAATTGGTACTTTGTCACCCCCTCATACTTAAAGTTCCTCATTCTGTGTCTCTAATCTTGTTGCAGACACCGCTTCCATTCTTAACACATACAAGACATCTTACCTTAGTGTCACTTTTGCTCTCACAACCTAACATTGAACTTCAGCGGTGTGGCCTATTGAACCCTAGCACGCTCCTCCCCACCGCAGAGGATGGGGAGCCACATTCTTGCAAAGCAACAATAGAAGAACAAACAAAACCAAGAGCAGATATTCTGCAAACTTTTATACCAGGATCAGAAGTTGTTTATGTAGATGGCTCAGCATCAAAAAATGATATGGGAAAAAATAAAGTTGGGTATGCTGTAGTTACATCTACTGAAGTGTTAGAAGCCAATGCACTCCCTTCTACTTGTTCAGCACAAGCGGCTGAACTCTATGCTGTGATCAGGGCATGTGAACTGTTCAAGAACAAGTCACTTACTATCTACACTGATAGTCAATATGTGTTTGCAGCTGTCCATCACCATGCAAGAGTCTGGAAAAATAGAGGTTTTAGAACATCACAGGGCACATCTCTTACTCATACAAATTTGCTACTTAGATTATTAGACGTTGTGCATTTACCGACTCACTTTGCACTGTGCAAATGCAAAGCACACCAGACTGATGACTCTGCAGAAACCGCAGGAAATAGTTTTGCAGATAAAACCGCCAAAGAAGCGGCACTGAAACAACCTACCTTATCAGTGGCAGACATTCTTTTTATAGATAGCGATGTGCTATGTGATGCACAGATTCATGCTCCTAAAATAGAAGTACAAAGTTGGATCAAAAGAGGAGCAATACAACGAGAGAAAGTTTACTATATGAATGACAAGCCCATCCTACCAAAAAATTTATACAAAACAGCTGCTTTGGTGAGCCATGGAAATACTCATGTCTCAACAGGAGGGATGGTACATATCATACAACAATATTTCTATGCTATAAATTTTTCTGATTATGCAAAACAATTTTGTAGGACATGCTTAATTTGTTGTAAACACAATGCACAAGGAAACATCAGACCAAAACGTGGCCAGTTCCCCACAGCTGAGTATCCGTTTCAAGTTGTACATATGGATTTTATTGAATTATCTTGGTCACAAGGAAAGAAATACTGTCTAGTTATTATAGACACCTTTTCTAAGTGGGTAGAAATATACCCTGTAAAGCATTGTGATGCAATGACCGTTGCAAAATGTTTGGTAAGCCATTATTTCCCTACCTATGGCATACCTCATATTATAAGATCAGACAATGGGACTCATTTTGTAAATCAGACTATGTCCCTTTGCTCACAAGCATTAGGTTTTACGCTTAAGAATCATTGTGCGTATCACCCTCAGAGCGCAGGCTTAGTGGAAAGGACCAACGGCACTATTAAAACAAGGCTAAGAAAGACAGTGGAAGAGACAAAAAGGCCGTGGCCAGAATGTTTGTCTCTAGTAAAATTATGGATGAGAATAACTCCCACTCCTGCAGGATTAACACCTTTTGAAATAGTGTATGGTAGACCATTTCCCCTAGCAACTGAAATGAATGACATAGAAAAAGCAGACCGAGAAAATACGCTGGCCGATTGGATGCGTAAACTACTAACATCACAACAAAAACATAGCCCCAGTAGTCTGCCGGTAAATTCTGTTTCTACTCAACAGGATAACTTGCAGCCGGGAGATTGGGTCCTGGTCAAGGTCCTGTTGCGGAAAGATTGGAGCACACCTCGGTGGGACGGTCCTTATCAAGTCCTCCTTACAACACCAACAGCAGTAAAGATCGCAGAACGACCTTCCTGGATACACAAAAGTCACTGTAAACCCATCAAGCCCTTATCAGAGGCCTCAGCAACAGAGTAGCAGTGGAAGTCCGCTACAAAGGCACAGTAACCAATAGGGTGCTGTTGTCTCAACCCGGTGAAGAAAACAACTGAGCTGCACTCTATTTAGGATGGCCCTGATAGGGTGGGGATGTGGTAAAGTGACTCTAGGGGTCATTCTTGTTGTAGGACTTGTATGGTTGTCCTGGCTCTCACCAGCTCCATTACAGCACCTACGGCGATGGACCCATGATGACTTCCATCTACGCCCGTTGCCCGCTGACCACTCACATCCATTTATGCAAAACTACTGGTACCGATATGTACATGATACTGTAACAGCGAAAAATGTGACAAATTGCTATGTTTGTTCAGTAATGCTCACTCATAGTGAAGGACCTACGGTGTATGGCAGAGCTATGAATATCTTCTGCAGGTATAGGATATCAAAGTAATGTTTCACTTATATTTTCTTTTGTTTTTCATTTTATTTTTCTGTTGTTTTATTACTGTTATACCATGTTTGAAAATGTTTATTAATCAAGCTCTTAACGCTGCTTTTCGGACACGCAGTACAATGTTTCTCTCCCTTACCCAAACTATAGAGACAGAGCCTGTTTCCAGCGATGGCGATGAAGAAGACATATAATTCATAATGACGGCCGAGCCGAAAGCACCCGTGCAGGGCTCGGACCTGAAGAACCGGAATTAAATGTTTTCCAGGATAATGACAATGTGGTCTAAATGAAGGTTGTACCTAAAGTGCTTTTGCAACTTGTACAATGTTGATGCTTCTGATCATACTGTCATGATAAACAGGAGGGACTGTTAGGTTGAAGAAACAGTTGTTAATCATTTCTGTATGATCAGCAATGAGTGTAAATATATATGTATACGTTATTTCTTATCTTCTAGCCACATACTCTTAGCTATTGTACTCTAAGTAGGTGGTTAACAGCTGCCTACTTAGATAAGAATCTCACTTCCCTCTCTTGCGCCCCCCATTGACTATAAATAAAGAAGACAAGGGGAACCACCCTTTGTAACACATTCTGCTGTAGTTTGCATTGCAGAGAGTGTGGGTACCCTTGCAAGTAAAACTGTAACCTGTGTGTGTCTCATAAATGTGGAGTTGGGGTGGAAACGCCGGGCGCTTTCCCCAACAGGGACGTTTCTTAGGTTAGAAACTGCCGTCACTGCAGCCAACACTGACTTTTAAGGAGAGACACTCAGCTCTTCCTATGAGCAGATCCACCATGGTGCACAAAATGACAGTATAATTATTATTTTAGGTGACACTTCAAATGTTGCATTATTTCATTCTTTACAAAACGACATTTTTATAACAATGATGTATAACAATGTTAATGTGTTTATGTATAATTCATATTTAAATTAAAGTTCATATTTTAGTTAAAAGCTACACCTACAGTACGTATATGAACTTGAATTTGAATCCAAACCCTTTTTCGTTCTTCTTCTTTAAATTCAAATATAAATTTCAATGCCACAACCTGTTTTCAACCACAATTCAAATGTAATTCAGATTAACAAAATGAACTGAAATTCAAGTTCATATATGTATTCAAAATCCTGAATTTTAGGATACGTATTTGAGAATTTCATTCTCAAATCAGTTCTGAATGGTGCACATCCCTAGTTCATATGTTAAATCATGCATTTTTTTTTTCAGAGTGAATACACACTGACTGCTCAGATAAATAACGTCAAAAATAATTTTCTTTTGTTGCTTAAGATTTTTGCACAGTCCTATACTGTATATAACAACTCAAACATTTTTTTATGTTATTTGTTTTAAAGAGGCTGCAATGTGTAACATTAACATCTGTATAAAGAGAAGGTTAGGCTTTTGGCTGACAGCAAGCAAAATGCAACAAATTGTATAATAATAATAATAATAATAATAATAATGAATGATTTTTGTTTGATGTTTAGAAAAACATTTATGGAACAAAGCAGACAATAAGGTATCTTTGCTAATTTTATATTGACAAACAACTAAACTGTCAAAATTATTTTGCAGGGAATAATCTTACTGACATTATAATAAAGCAAATATGAAAATAGTTGGAATCTCATTTACCTGTGATTATGACAAAGGTTCCATTCCCGAAGGTGACCTCATGAAGAAACACAGCAGCACAATAATACACTGCAGAATCTGACGGCTCCACGTTAGAAATAGTGAGGTTAAAACTCCCCTCTGCATTCAGTAAGGAGTAACGTTTTATGCTTTTATATTCCTTGTAAAATTCACCAGGTACGTAGAGAAGTGCTTTCGCCATGGGCTGGGGCTTCCGACCAACAGCTTGCTTAAACAAAGTAACAAAAGTTGTTTCTCCTTGACAGAAGCATGTCAGGGTCACACTGTCTCCAAGCTGAACCCTCATCAGGTGACTGGGCTGAACAACATCTGTAGTCAGTGCAGTGTCTGCAAAAACAGAAAAACAAAAAAAATCATAATCAAATAAGACATATAATAGTAATCTAAATAACTATTAACTATGATGCAGATTAAATGGCCAAATTCCACTGATCACATCATACAGATAAATGAAAATAT
>NW_026043420.1:0-40929 GCF_023856365.1 Brienomyrus brachyistius
GGGAGTTTCCTTGCCACTGTCGCCTCAGGCTTTTAAATATAAATATAATATATAAAATATATAAAATATATTTTTGGCCACACCGGGATTCGAACCCCGGTCTCCCGTGTGAAAGGCGGCGATCTTACCACTACACTATCCAGCAACTATATAATATAAGGGAGATTTACGGGAAAATAATACGGGAGGACGGCGGGAAAGAGAAGTAAAATACGGTAGTTTCCCGGCCAAAACGGGAGGCTCCAGTATCCCTTACATTTTAAGACAGGAAATATAAAATAATATAAATTATATAAAATATAATATAAATATAAATATAAATATATAAAATATATAAAATATATTTTGGCCACAACCGGGATTCGAACCCCGGTCTCCCGTGTGAAAGGCGGCGATCTTACCACTACACTATCCAGCAACTATATAATATAAGGGAGATTTACGGGAAAATACTAATACGGGAGGACGGCGGGAAAGAGAAGTAAAATACGGTAGTTTCCCGGCCAAAACGGAGGCTCCAGTATCCCTTACATTTTAAGACAGGAAATATAAAATAATATAAATTATATAAAATATAATATAAATATAAATATAAATATATAAAATATATAAAATATATTTTTGGCCACAACCGGGATTCGAACCCCGGTCTCCCGTGTGAAAGGCGGCGATCTTACCACTACACTATCCAGCAACTATATAATATAAGGGAGATTTACGGGAAAATACTAATACGGGAGGACGGCGGGAAAGAGAAGTAAAATACGGTAGTTTCCCGGCCAAAACGGGAGACTTGACAGCTATGGCTGTCTCTGGCCACACCCCCTACAGTCGGTCCGGCCCCTGTTCGCGGTGTTCGCGAAAACGACTTCATTTATTTTCTTATTGATTTATCGACAGACTTTTTAGACGTTATAATAACAACACTCTATTGATCCCCCTCTTACTGTCCATGATACACAATGACGAGACACATGTTCACTAATGACGAGAACTATTCTATTTTTCATGCCGGGGGGTCCTTCAAATCTTACATTTACAAATCTTGTTCTTGTTCTCTGCTTTCTCCTTTCTCGTTCCCGTAGATATATATTATTATACGGAGATTTACGGAGTCTTCAAAGACGGTCCGGCTCCAGCTCAAGGATCACTGTTGCTGTGGTGTAGATCAGCTGATCTGTAGTAGTCTTCTACGTACATCTTCTAGTAGACCTTCTGAGGGTACTTCACGCATTCTTGGTCGGAGGGTCCAGGTTTCAGCTTAGCTTATTTCTTATTTCTCAGGTCAGCTGCTCTTGTTTGGGATGTGCTTGACCGGCGTATACGACAGCGTGTACCAGTTCCCACTAATATCCAACAACTTCGCACAGCCATTGAAGAGGAGTGGACCAACATTCCACAGGCCACAATTGACAATCTGATAAACTCTATGCGAAGAAGATGTGTTGCATTGCATGAGGCAAATGGTGGTCACACCAGATACTGACCGGTTCTGAGTCCCCAGACCCCCAATAAAGCAAAAAACTGCACATTCCAGGGTGGCCTTTTATTGTGGGCAGTATAAGGTACACCTGTGCACTACCCATGATGTCAGATCAGCATCTTGATGTGGCACACCTGTGAGGTGGGATGGATTATCTCAGCAAAGCAGAAGTGCTCACTATCACACATTTAGACTGATTTGTGAGAAATGTTTGAGAGAAATGGTAATATTGTGTATCTGGAATGAATTGTAGGTCTTTAAGTCCATCTCATGAAAAATGGGAGCAGAAACAAGAGTGTTGCGTTTATATTTTTGTTCAGTATAGAATAAGCCCAGATTTATGTTTATTCAGTGGAGATAAGTACAACCTCTAAAGATAGGCCTACACCCGTTTTGGCAGTGTCTCCGGATCCCATGACAAATAATGCCTTCAGTACATCCTCCTCAACCCACACTGAAAGCAGAAGTGCTATGGGCTTTGCAAACGGTTTGCCGACATCACTCCTATACGTCCAATGATGACATTCACACCGTCTCCAGGGTGATGTTCCCTGACTCGCAGGGTCACTTGTGGTAAAGATAAAACCGCTTTTCTTGCGCGATTTGGACTCGCTCCATATATTAAAAGGGAGCTTCGTTGTCATGTTTGACGTAAGTATGAACAGGACCATCAAAAGAAAACAACTGGATGTGCATGTCAGGTATTGGGTGAATTATGAGAATGGCTCTCGAGTGCAGTCCTGGTTCTGGGATCACAGTACATGAGCCACTCCACCGCTGAAGACTTACTGGAGAAGTTTAAGGTAAGCCATTCAATAACATTTAAACTCATTAACGAACCCATGATTTTTAAATATCCATGGTTTATCTTTACATGTGTTTAAATGGGAGAACCATATTTATTGGTAAGCATATTTTAAAGATTTTATTGCTGCTTCATGGCTTTTGCTGCAAAAAAAATAGTTCATTGAGGAAATAGAATGTTTAAGTGTTGTGTAGCAACATGTACAGCTGTTGTACAGGCAAAAACTCTGGCTCAGTCCAAAGGAGGTGGATATAGGAATGGCTGTCATCAAGGTGGGACTTCTGTGAATTCACTGGTATCTTTACATACAAATGTATCAAACAATTGTGAAGTAAAAAATATGTGAATAACATGGAGTTTGAGCTGGTTTGATATGTACAGCTGAGGTAGTGTTAACCTTGGGCTGAGTGTGCAGAAAGATTCTGGAAATTTGACAAACCATCTTTTTGTCAGAGACAGTCAGGAGCCAAAGGCAGTGGAAGTGACCTTGGTGTCCTTCAGATTAAAAAAAATTGCCAGATTGTGCTCTCAAAAATGTGCAAAAAGGCCTTGGATAAATGCCCTCTGAAGTACTCGATTGTACATGAGATGACGTGCTTGGACCCAAACAAAATGCACACCAGCCAGATAACTGCCAGCAGAAAAGGAGAAATCTCATGCAGAAGTTTGCGCAGGAGAATCGGTTGGCAGGCAGGATATCTGCTGGTAAATCATAGGATAAGAATAGGATAGTTCAGAATATTATTTTTAAATTATGCTTTTCTTTTTTCACATCTAACTGAATCAGGGACGGATTACAAACCGGGTTAGCGGGGCCGCTGCCCAGGGGCCCTTGGGGTGCAGGGGGCCCGTGGGCCCCAAGCCCAAAACAATTTGCAACGCTTATCAGCAATGTATTTTCGTTTGTCTATTTTAGAGGGCCTACATTCTTTGATCCTCTGCCTACAAGGTCCCCTGACCCTATAGGGAGGGTGTTTGGCTGCCAAGGGCCCTTGACTTGTGGTGGTTGTGGTGGTGGTGCAGGTGGTGGTGGTGGGGGGGGGCCTCGCGAACGTTTTACCCAGGGGCCCACACAACCCATAATCCGTCCCTGAACTGAATAGTGTTAACACGTAGATTTTAGCAGTATTTAGAAGACCGACTCTTGGTGTTTGAAAAGAAGCATCAGCCCAGTTATATTTTCTTTGATGAGCCTAGAGATATCTCAAGATTAAATTAAAATGATTGCACATTTATGGTATCATAGGAAAATTGGGTTATAAATCACTTTCCTATTCTACATGTGATTCTGTGTATTGACATTGTTGATCTGCATCTAATCTACTGTAATTAATGTAATTACAGGTGATGCAATATCCCAGCAGTCTGATAATCACCTGCACAATGAGGCAAAAGGCTTGGATTTTATATCCTTCATTCCTTCAGCACCATCCAAAGTTGATGTCTTTTTACATCAAAAAGTTAGTGGGCCTTATCCTGACCTCTGGATGTTCTGCAAGAACTTGCTGCTGCTGTCCTATGGGCAAGCCGAAGTGGAACGAATAGAGGTGGAGACCTGCAACTTATCAGAGGAAACAGTTGTTGCACAGAGGCTTATATGCGACCATGTCAGAGTGTGTGGGGGAGCAACCAAAGCGCCTCTGACCAAAGGTGAAAGATGAGCGAAAAGCAAAAAAGAAAACTTGAGGAACTCAAGAGGAAGAGAGTCTCACTGGAAAGTGTATGTGAGAGTTTACAAAAGGATGCTGAGCACATGGCAGAGGAAGCAGAGAGTGCTGCTGGAACCAAAAGGGCAACATTACTTACCAAGTCCAATACTCTGAGCCGACGAGCGAAGGAGGAGAAAGAGCAGTTGGTGGTCTTAAATGCAGATACTGAAGAATAGGCTACTGAACTGTGACTCCTAACACATCAAGAGTGAATCGGTGGAAACAAAAATATTTAGGTTCTTTGCATTTTTGGAGTATTTTACTTTCTGTGCCTGTTTGTACATTGTTCACAGCCATAATACTTTATAATTACAAGGTAGTTTTATGTTAGAGCTCTTGCTCCAATAAATATGTGCCTTGTAATTAACTAAATTCTAGGCTATTCAGTTTTTTTTGCCCTCGTGATGGTCGTGGGTTGTGAAAAAAGCCTTCTTCTTAGGGGTACCGCTGGGGCCAGCCGGGCGTATGTCGTGGCTTCAGTGAGTACTTATGTTTGTCATGCTGCCTGTGTACTTTATAGCGGCACAACATATTTCTGCAAATTGCATGCGTCAAATTGTCTGTCTCTCTTAAAAAATATGAAGTGTCACCAAAATTTTAAACGGGGAATCAATCTCAATGAAAAATATTCGTCAAGTAACGTTTCTAAAATAATATAGACATACTAATAATTATATATTAATAAATCGGATGAACGATGCATCCCAAATTGTATCCGCTGCGCACTTCTTAATCAGGGCAATCGCATCGTGGAGGTTTCTGCAGACGCCCAAAAAGACTTACTTAAGAAAACTGTTGCATGATAATTTGTACCATTTTCAAGGGTGGGGGGCGTGCAGTAGATGCCCCCTTTATTTTTGTGCTTCTGCCGTTCAAACCGAGCAGCACTGAGTTTGTCATGGCACCTGACGCCAAATCTACTGCTTAGCTGCTACAGACAGAACTATCTTCAAATCACCACTAGGGGGTGTCAATGCTGCAGCTTCGTTCTATGGTTGATCTTTTTCAAAGACAGTTTTTTTTCTCTCTCTCCACATAATCAACTTAACTGATTAGCGTGCTTTCATAGTAATGGTTTTTAATCCGTGTTAATCTTCTGAACAATGACTAGTAAAGGTTCTATGAGGTTGTCCTACTTACTATGGATTTTAAGTTTTTTATCAAGGTGTTAAAACGTACCACAGTTGCCAGTCCTGTGTTTTATGTCTAGCAATTTGTACAGTTTCTTCAGTATAAACACATGCCATGATCTGTGAGAATCTCCTCCAGAACTCTGCATTTCCTCAAGATCTTTTTGTAATATTGCATCATGGCACTGCTCAGAACAACACAGATGGTGCATAACAACACAAGGGAGTACAAGACAACATGGTGCAGAAACAGTGCGATACAAAGCAGGACAAAACTGGATGATACGTGGTCAGTGGTGGATAAAGTGCAGTAACAGCTGTACAGTGCAGCTGCCGTGGAAATGACTGTTACAGGGGATGCAAAAGCTGCAGGTTTGAATTGTTTGGCGAATGAAGCTGTTCATGAATCTGCTAGTCAGTGTTTGTGGATGGTGGTCAGAGTCCTGGATTATAGACTGAACCTTGTTACTGTGGCAGTTAAAGTACAGCTGGTCAATGGAGGGCAGTTCAGTGCGAATGATGTTCTTAACAGACTTCGCAATGTACTGCCTTCCTGTCATGTGGCTCCACCATACCATAGTACTACTGTAAGAACTAGGGATGTAACGATACATTCAACTCACCATTTGATACGATTCACGATTCTGAGTTCACGATACAATTTTCTCATTTTTTGCAGAATGAGCTGCAGACAAATATATTCAAAAATATTCTTATATTTATCTTTCTGAACTGTTGACACTGTTGTGAACAGTGCAACTGAATTTGAATAAAATACTGTTGAAAAAAATCCCAAATCAAAATAAGTAAATAAAAAAAAATAAATCAAATAAATAAGCTAAGGTTTGCATGTGCAGCTTTTTAGCGTGCTTTGCCCTTTTAATAATCTTCACTCAGCTCACGGTGGTGCCAGTGGACCTGTTTGTGTATGTTATCAGTCTATTACAATGTTTGCATGCAGTTTATGTCTTGTCTGTGCTTTTCTCGCTGTTTCCTCCTCGTTTGTGATTACCGGAAAGCTAATATGCTGCCACACCGCCAATTGAAGATCGGGCGGTGCGTCCATCCATCCATTTTCTGAAACCACTTAATCCCAACTGAGATCGCGGGGGAGACCGGAGCCTATCCCGGGAACAAGGGGCGCAGACAGGAACCAAGCCCAGGCAGTCACCTACACACCGCAGGTCGCACACACTCACACAACTACAGGGCCAATTTAGACTCACCAGTCAACCTATCCTGCATGCTTTTGGACCGTGGGAGGAACCTGGAGTCCCCGGCGAAAACGGGGAGAGCATGCGAACTCCACACAGAAAGGGCCCTGGACCGAAGCCAGCACTAACCACTGTGCCGTCCTCAGTTTCAAATTCATTCATCATCTCGCGTTCGCTCAAAACCAAAAACTGACGTACGATGTCGACGTGATACGCAGTGACATCTGACGTCAAACTCACATTGTGAAATCAAATGTAATATTACACCAGTTTTTCTGTTAAAGTACTGTGAAGTACTCCTACAATAGTGATTCATTTTCCACATCAGCCGGTTTAAATCTTCATGCATTTGCACCGATTTTTAACTGATTTGTGATTCATCATTACATGCCAGGGCCAGCAGCTCTGCATGGCTCGACCCTCATAAACATTCTCCACACATGCTGTTCAGGCAGTGGCCACAGAAATTCCCCCAGTGAACTTTATGCTTTCTGTCGGAGAGTATGCTGTGTTCTGGCCTTAAACCCTGCATACTACTTTGCAGACTTTGATCCTCTTAACAACAATTGGCATTTCTGGTGGCTGAATATCCATCCATCCGTCATCCAACTGCATGCTTAAAAGCTGTGAATAATAGTAATAATTCTTAAAATTGCAACTATCTAGAATTTCAGCCTAGTTACTCAGCTAAATTACTATTTAAACCTAGAATAATTTCTATAAGGGGCGGCATGGTGGTGCAGTGGTTAGCACTGTCGCCTCACACCTCTGGGACCCGGGTTCGTGTCTCCGCCTGGGTCACATGTGTGTGGAGTTTGCATGTTCTCCCCATGTCGTTGTGGGGTTTCCTCTGGGTACTCCGGTTTCCCCCCACAGTCCAAAAACATGCTGGGGCTAATTGGAGTTGCTGAATTGCCCGTAGGTGTGTGTGTGTGAGTGGATGGTGTGTGAGTGTGCCCTGCGATGGGCTGGCCCCCCATCCTGGGTTGTTCCCTGCCTCGTGCCCATTGATTCTGGGATAGGCTCCGGACCCCCCGCGACCCAATAGGATAAGCGGTTTGGAAAATGGATGGATGGATAATTTCTATATGTGTGATAGAATCAAAAAATATTTTGTTTTACATATAAATCTTCACAAGGTGTATTACACATGGTATTCCCCAGACACCGCCACCCCAACAGATGCTTTGTTTGTTAAGACAATAGCTCAGAAAGTGGTTGATCGATCTTTTGCAGCTTTTACCAAGGTTTGTACAAGCCAAAATTAAATTTTGAAACGGATCCCTGCCACACCCTGCCCTCCTGAACCTCCCGTTTCCTCCCTAGTGTGGTATAACGTGCCATGCCTGTTCCGCGTTTGTTTTACCTCTCCTTCCTGCCCTTGTGTTACTCATTTCAGGTGCCTCTAGTTTGCTCCCTGCTTAGCCTTGTATAAATGTGCTTCTCAGTCCTGCCTTTAATGTTGCTGCTGCTGTTTGCCTGTGTGTTCTTCCCTGCTTATGATTCCCCCGTGATCCAGTTGTGATCCAGTTGTCTTCATATCATGTATTCACATTCCTCAGCTGAGAGTGAACAAAGTTCTGTGGAAAGTATCTGACTACAGATAGACTTTCACCCAGTTCTCTGCGGGAGCTCTGATTACAGAGTGACTCCCCGACTACTTCTGAAGCCCTTCCTTAAGTATCCAGACCAGGTGATGGCATGTTTCTGAAGACTGACTAATTTCGGTCAATGGTTAATTTTAGGGGCATTGCTGACCTTGGTTCTCAAGTCCCCAGCCAATCAGATCACTTTAGGGGGTGGTTGTAATTCCCTTGTTCTACCATGAGAGAATCTCTCTCAGTTTGGTGGGTTGAGCCGAAGTTTCTGTATTTCTCTTAGGAAAAGCTATACTGCCTTAAATCTGAGAGTATAATACTCCTCGTCTCATGCCTATTCAAACGAGACCAAACATGCGTGTATTTGTCCCTAACATCTATGTGTGCTGAGTTATCCTGTTTATAGTGGAAAAGGTGTCTGTGTCTGGAGGCTGACAGCTGTTGTTGCTGTGGATTGATTGTGGAACTCTGGTCACTCCGGGGGTGAAAGGTCTTGCTTTTTCTGTGCTGCTCCAGTTATTCCTATCCAGTCTCTCAGGAGCCGGCAGGCCTTTGCCTTCCTTAAAAGGGGTGGTTTGACGAGTTGAGTCCAGTCTTGCCTGGGCCAGCGGAGCTCTGAAATAGACTGATGCAGGCTGATCAGAGTTGGGGCCTGCAGGACCTATAAGTTTTATGTCCTTACAGAATGTAAGTGGCATCATACTAAACTAGTGGTGTTCGAACTAGCATGGAAAGAGGCTATGGGTAGCTACAAAAAGGCTCTTAGTGCCGCCAAATCATCTAGTATCTATCAGAACTAATTGAAATAAACAAAAATAATCCTAGATTCCTATTTACTATGGTGTCCAAGCTGACTAATAACCAGACCACTGGTTATTTTCCAGTGACGACTTTATGAAACTTTTTGACCAAAAATATGCTCAATTAAACAGAACATTTTGAATATTGAATATTGGTTAACCAGTCAGAACTGATGTACTTAATTTTATCTTCAAATTCATCTACTTGTATGCTAGAACCTGTTCCATCAAAATTATTCAGCGATGCTCCCAGCATTGATTGAACCGCTACTAGCAATAGTTAAACTAAAACATATAATCATATTACCCCAATTTTATCTTCACTGCACTGGCTGCCAGTTAGATTTCGTGTTGACTACAAAACACTGCTCTTAACCTATAAAGCTGTAAATGGTCTTGCACCGCAGTATGTGAGTGACCTCATTTGCGTTCCGAATCATACACTTAGATGACGAGATGGAGGTATTCTATCCGTACCCAGAATAAAGAACATTACCTTTGGGGGAAGAGCATTTGCTCATAAAGCACCACAGCTATGGAATAAACTTCCTATTAGTGTTCGGAACTCAGACACAATCTCTGCTTTTAAGTCAAGGCTTAAGATGTACCTCTTTCGCCAGTCTTTTGGATAGTTAAATCTTCTTTTCTAAGGTGAATGGGAAATCTGGAGGTTCATAGTTATTTGAGATTGAAGGGGAAAGGGGGGATTGGTGCTGTCGTCCTGCCACTCTCGCCGATCACTTAAGCTGTGGATGGGAGGTGGCTTGACGCCAAAACCTCTGTAAACCCTCATGCCTGTGCTTCCTTCCAGGTCACTCTTTTAGGCAGGCTGTCATAGTTGCTTTAGTCCTGCCGGTTAGGTGTAGGGCAATAACTCTTCTCCATCTTCTCTTTTTCGAGCTGATACCGAGCCGACTACACCGTGTGAACCCGCACCTGGACTCCTGGATATAACTACATGAAACCAACTGGGACTTTATAACTATATGAACTCTAATGAATGTCAATGTAAATGCAGTTTCATGCTCCTTGGTCGCCCAGAGGAGGATGGGGTCCCCTTCTGAGTCTAGGTTCCACTCAAGGTTTCTTCCTGCTAGAGGGAGTTTCCTTGCCACTGTCGCCTCAGGCTTTTAAATATAAATATAAATATATAAAATATATAAAATATATTTTTGGCCACAACCGGGATTCGAACCCCGGTCTCCCGTGTGAAAGGCGGCGATCTTACCACTACACTATCCAGCAACTATATAATATAAGGGAGATTTACGGGAAAATACTAATACGGGAGGACGGCGGGAAAGAGAAGTAAAATACGGTAGTTTCCCGGCCAAAACGGGAGGCTCCAGTATCCCTTACATTTTAAGACAGGAAATATAAAATAATATAAATTATATAAAATATAATATAAATATAAATATAAATATATAAAATATATAAAATATATTTTTGGCCACAACCGGGATTCGAACCCCGGTCTCCCGTGTGAAAGGCGGCGATCTTACCACTACACTATCCAGCAACTATATAATATAAGGGAGATTTACGGGAAAATACTAATACGGGAGGACGGCGGGAAAGAGAAGTAAAATACGGTAGTTTCCCGGCCAAAACGGGAGGCTCCAGTATCCCTTACATTTTAAGACAGGAAATATAAAATAATATAAATTATATAAAATATAATATAAATATAAATATAAATATATAAAATATATTTTTGGCCACAACCGGGATTCGAACCCCGGTCTCCCGTGTGAAAGGCGGCGATCTTACCACTACACTATCCAGCAACTATATAATATAAGGGAGATTTACGGGAAAATACTAATACGGGAGGACGGCGGGAAAGAGAAGTAAAATACGGTAGTTTCCCGGCCAAAACGGGAGACTTGACAGCTATGGCTGTCTCTGGCCACGCCCCCTACAGTCGGTCCGGCCCCTGTTCGCGTGTTCGCGAAAACGACTTCATTTATTTTCTTATTGATTTATCGACAGACTTTTTAGACGTTATAATAACAACACTCTATTGATCCCCCTCTTACTGTCCATGATACACAATGACGAGACACATGTTCACTAATGACGAGAACTATTCTATTTTTCATGCCGGGGGTCCTTCAAATCTTACATTTACAAATCTTGTTCTTGTTCTCTGCTTTCTCCTTTCTCGTTCCCGTAGATATATATTATTATACGGAGATTTACGGAGTCTTCAAAGACGGTCCGGCTCCAGCTCAAGGATCACTGTTGCTGTGGTGTAGATCAGCTGATCTGTAGTAGTCTTCTACGTACATCTTCTAGTAGACCTTCTGAGGGTACTTCACGCATTCTTGGTCGGAGGGTCCAGGTTTCCAGCTTAGCTTATTTCTTATTTCTCAGGTCAGCTGCTCTTGTTTGGGATGTGCTTGACCGGCGTATACGACAGCGTGTACCAGTTCCCACTAATATCCAACAACTTCGCACAGCCATTGAAGAGGAGTGGACCAACATTCCACAGGCCACAATTGACAATCTGATAAACTCTATGCGAAGAAGATGTGTTGCATTGCATGAGGCAAATGGTGGTCACACCAGATACTGACCGGTTCTGAGTCCCCAGACCCCCAATAAAGCAAAAAACTGCACATTCCAGGGTGGCCTTTTATTGTGGGCAGTATAAGGTACACCTGTGCACTACCCATGATGTCAGATCAGCATCTTGATGTGGCACACCTGTGAGGTGGGATGGATTATCTCAGCAAAGCAGAAGTGCTCACTATCACACATTTAGACTGATTTGTGAGAAATGTTTGAGAGAAATGGTAATATTGTGTATCTGGAATGAATTGTAGGTCTTTAAGTCCATCTCATGAAAAATGGGAGCAGAAACAAGAGTGTTGCGTTTATATTTTTGTTCAGTATAGAATAAGCCCAGATTTATGTTTATTCAGTGGAGATAAGTACAACCTCTAAAGATAGGCCTACACCCGTTTTGGCAGTGTCTCCGGATCCCATGACAAATAATGCCTTCAGTACATCCTCCTCAACCCACACTGAAAGCAGAAGTGCTATGGGCTTTGCAAACGGTTTGCCGACATCACTCCTATACGTCCAATGATGACATTCACACCGTCTCCAGGGTGATGTTCCCTGACTCGCAGGGTCACTTGTGGTAAAGATAAAACCGCTTTTCTTGCGCGATTTGGACTCGCTCCATATATTAAAAGGGAGCTTCGTTGTCATGTTTGACGTAAGTATGAACAGGACCATCAAAAGAAAACAACTGGATGTGCATGTCAGGTATTGGGTGAATTATGAGAATGGCTCTCGAGTGCAGTCCTGGTTCTGGGATCACAGTACATGAGCCACTCCACCGCTGAAGACTTACTGGAGAAGTTTAAGGTAAGCCATTCAATAACATTTAAACTCATTAACGAACCCATGATTTTTAAATATCCATGGTTTATCTTTACATGTGTTTAAATGGGAGAACCATATTTATTGGTAAGCATATTTTAAAGATTTTATTGCTGCTTCATGGCTTTTGCTGCAAAAAAAATAGTTCATTGAGGAAATAGAATGTTTAAGTGTTGTGTAGCAACATGTACAGCTGTTGTACAGGCAAAAACTCTGGCTCAGTCCAAAGGAGGTGGATATAGGAATGGCTGTCATCAAGGTGGGACTTCTGTGAATTCACTGGTATCTTTACATACAAATGTATCAAACAATTGTGAAGTAAAAAATATGTGAATAACATGGAGTTTGAGCTGGTTTGATATGTACAGCTGAGGTAGTGTTAACCTTGGGCTGAGTGTGCAGAAAGATTCTGGAAATTTGACAAACCATCTTTTTGTCAGAGACAGTCAGGAGCCAAAGGCAGTGGAAGTGACCTTGGTGTCCTTCAGATTAAAAAAAATTGCCAGATTGTGCTCTCAAAAATGTGCAAAAAGGCCTTGGATAAATGCCCTCTGAAGTACTCGATTGTACATGAGATGACGTGCTTGGACCCAAACAAAATGCACACCAGCCAGATAACTGCCAGCAGAAAAGGAGAAATCTCATGCAGAAGTTTGCGCAGGAGAATCGGTTGGCAGGCAGGATATCTGCTGGTAAATCATAGGATAAGAATAGGATAGTTCAGAATATTATTTTTAAATTATGCTTTTCTTTTTTCACATCTAACTGAATCAGGGACGGATTACAAACCGGGTTAGCGGGGCCGCTGCCCAGGGGCCCTTGGGGTGCAGGGGGCCCGTGGGCCCCAAGCCCAAAACAATTTGCAACGCTTATCAGCAATGTATTTTCGTTTGTCTATTTTAGAGGGCCTACATTCTTTGATCCTCTGCCTACAAGGTCCCCTGACCCTATAGGGAGGGTGTTTGGCTGCCAAGGGCCCTTGACTTGTGGTGGTTGTGGTGGTGGTGCAGGTGGTGGTGGTGGGGGGGGGCCTCGCGAACGTTTTACCCAGGGGCCCACACAACCCATAATCCGTCCCTGAACTGAATAGTGTTAACACGTAGATTTTAGCAGTATTTAGAAGACCGACTCTTGGTGTTTGAAAAGAAGCATCAGCCCAGTTATATTTTCTTTGATGAGCCTAGAGATATCTCAAGATTAAATTAAAATGATTGCACATTTATGGTATCATAGGAAAATTGGGTTATAAATCACTTTCCTATTCTACATGTGATTCTGTGTATTGACATTGTTGATCTGCATCTAATCTACTGTAATTAATGTAATTACAGGTGATGCAATATCCCAGCAGTCTGATAATCACCTGCACAATGAGGCAAAAGGCTTGGATTTTATATCCTTCATTCCTTCAGCACCATCCAAAGTTGATGTCTTTTTACATCAAAAAGTTAGTGGGCCTTATCCTGACCTCTGGATGTTCTGCAAGAACTTGCTGCTGCTGTCCTATGGGCAAGCCGAAGTGGAACGAATAGAGGTGGAGACCTGCAACTTATCAGAGGAAACAGTTGTTGCACAGAGGCTTATATGCGACCATGTCAGAGTGTGTGGGGGAGCAACCAAAGCGCCTCTGACCAAAGGTGAAAGATGAGCGAAAAGCAAAAAAGAAAACTTGAGGAACTCAAGAGGAAGAGAGTCTCACTGGAAAGTGTATGTGAGAGTTTACAAAAGGATGCTGAGCACATGGCAGAGGAAGCAGAGAGTGCTGCTGGAACCAAAAGGGCAACATTACTTACCAAGTCCAATACTCTGAGCCGACGAGCGAAGGAGGAGAAAGAGCAGTTGGTGGTCTTAAATGCAGATACTGAAGAATAGGCTACTGAACTGTGACTCCTAACACATCAAGAGTGAATCGGTGGAAACAAAAATATTTAGGTTCTTTGCATTTTTGGAGTATTTTACTTTCTGTGCCTGTTTGTACATTGTTCACAGCCATAATACTTTATAATTACAAGGTAGTTTTATGTTAGAGCTCTTGCTCCAATAAATATGTGCCTTGTAATTAACTAAATTCTAGGCTATTCAGTTTTTTTTGCCCTCGTGATGGTCGTGGGTTGTGAAAAAAGCCTTCTTCTTAGGGGTACCGCTGGGGCCAGCCGGGCGTATGTCGTGGCTTCAGTGAGTACTTATGTTTGTCATGCTGCCTGTGTACTTTATAGCGGCACAACATATTTCTGCAAATTGCATGCGTCAAATTGTCTGTCTCTCTTAAAAAATATGAAGTGTCACCAAAATTTTAAACGGGGAATCAATCTCAATGAAAAATATTCGTCAAGTAACGTTTCTAAAATAATATAGACATACTAATAATTATATATTAATAAATCGGATGAACGATGCATCCCAAATTGTATCCGCTGCGCACTTCTTAATCAGGGCAATCGCATCGTGGAGGTTTCTGCAGACGCCCAAAAAGACTTACTTAAGAAAACTGTTGCATGATAATTTGTACCATTTTCAAGGGTGGGGGGCGTGCAGTAGATGCCCCCTTTATTTTTGTGCTTCTGCCGTTCAAACCGAGCAGCACTGAGTTTGTCATGGCACCTGACGCCAAATCTACTGCTTAGCTGCTACAGACAGAACTATCTTCAAATCACCACTAGGGGGTGTCAATGCTGCAGCTTCGTTCTATGGTTGATCTTTTTCAAAGACAGTTTTTTTTCTCTCTCTCCACATAATCAACTTAACTGATTAGCGTGCTTTCATAGTAATGGTTTTTAATCCGTGTTAATCTTCTGAACAATGACTAGTAAAGGTTCTATGAGGTTGTCCTACTTACTATGGATTTTAAGTTTTTTATCAAGGTGTTAAAACGTACCACAGTTGCCAGTCCTGTGTTTTATGTCTAGCAATTTGTACAGTTTCTTCAGTATAAACACATGCCATGATCTGTGAGAATCTCCTCCAGAACTCTGCATTTCCTCAAGATCTTTTTGTAATATTGCATCATGGCACTGCTCAGAACAACACAGATGGTGCATAACAACACAAGGGAGTACAAGACAACATGGTGCAGAAACAGTGCGATACAAAGCAGGACAAAACTGGATGATACGTGGTCAGTGGTGGATAAAGTGCAGTAACAGCTGTACAGTGCAGCTGCCGTGGAAATGACTGTTACAGGGGATGCAAAAGCTGCAGGTTTGAATTGTTTGGCGAATGAAGCTGTTCATGAATCTGCTAGTCAGTGTTTGTGGATGGTGGTCAGAGTCCTGGATTATAGACTGAACCTTGTTACTGTGGCAGTTAAAGTACAGCTGGTCAATGGAGGGCAGTTCAGTGCGAATGATGTTCTTAACAGACTTCGCAATGTACTGCCTTCCTGTCATGTGGCTCCACCATACCATAGTACTACTGTAAGAACTAGGGATGTAACGATACATTCAACTCACCATTTGATACGATTCACGATTCTGAGTTCACGATACAATTTTCTCATTTTTTGCAGAATGAGCTGCAGACAAATATATTCAAAAATATTCTTATATTTATCTTTCTGAACTGTTGACACTGTTGTGAACAGTGCAACTGAATTTGAATAAAATACTGTTGAAAAAAATCCCAAATCAAAATAAGTAAATAAAAAAAAATAAATCAAATAAATAAGCTAAGGTTTGCATGTGCAGCTTTTTAGCGTGCTTTGCCCTTTTAATAATCTTCACTCAGCTCACGGTGGTGCCAGTGGACCTGTTTGTGTATGTTATCAGTCTATTACAATGTTTGCATGCAGTTTATGTCTTGTCTGTGCTTTTCTCGCTGTTTCCTCCTCGTTTGTGATTACCGGAAAGCTAATATGCTGCCACACCGCCAATTGAAGATCGGGCGGTGCGTCCATCCATCCATTTTCTGAAACCACTTAATCCCAACTGAGATCGCGGGGGAGACCGGAGCCTATCCCGGGAACAAGGGGCGCAGACAGGAACCAAGCCCAGGCAGTCACCTACACACCGCAGGTCGCACACACTCACACAACTACAGGGCCAATTTAGACTCACCAGTCAACCTATCCTGCATGCTTTTGGACCGTGGGAGGAACCTGGAGTCCCCGGCGAAAACGGGGAGAGCATGCGAACTCCACACAGAAAGGGCCCTGGACCGAAGCCAGCACTAACCACTGTGCCGTCCTCAGTTTCAAATTCATTCATCATCTCGCGTTCGCTCAAAACCAAAAACTGACGTACGATGTCGACGTGATACGCAGTGACATCTGACGTCAAACTCACATTGTGAAATCAAATGTAATATTACACCAGTTTTTCTGTTAAAGTACTGTGAAGTACTCCTACAATAGTGATTCATTTTCCACATCAGCCGGTTTAAATCTTCATGCATTTGCACCGATTTTTAACTGATTTGTGATTCATCATTACATGCCAGGGCCAGCAGCTCTGCATGGCTCGACCCTCATAAACATTCTCCACACATGCTGTTCAGGCAGTGGCCACAGAAATTCCCCCAGTGAACTTTATGCTTTCTGTCGGAGAGTATGCTGTGTTCTGGCCTTAAACCCTGCATACTACTTTGCAGACTTTGATCCTCTTAACAACAATTGGCATTTCTGGTGGCTGAATATCCATCCATCCGTCATCCAACTGCATGCTTAAAAGCTGTGAATAATAGTAATAATTCTTAAAATTGCAACTATCTAGAATTTCAGCCTAGTTACTCAGCTAAATTACTATTTAAACCTAGAATAATTTCTATAAGGGGCGGCATGGTGGTGCAGTGGTTAGCACTGTCGCCTCACACCTCTGGGACCCGGGTTCGTGTCTCCGCCTGGGTCACATGTGTGTGGAGTTTGCATGTTCTCCCCATGTCGTTGTGGGGTTTCCTCTGGGTACTCCGGTTTCCCCCCACAGTCCAAAAACATGCTGGGGCTAATTGGAGTTGCTGAATTGCCCGTAGGTGTGTGTGTGTGAGTGGATGGTGTGTGAGTGTGCCCTGCGATGGGCTGGCCCCCCATCCTGGGTTGTTCCCTGCCTCGTGCCCATTGATTCTGGGATAGGCTCCGGACCCCCCGCGACCCAATAGGATAAGCGGTTTGGAAAATGGATGGATGGATAATTTCTATATGTGTGATAGAATCAAAAAATATTTTGTTTTACATATAAATCTTCACAAGGTGTATTACACATGGTATTCCCCAGACACCGCCACCCCAACAGATGCTTTGTTTGTTAAGACAATAGCTCAGAAAGTGGTTGATCGATCTTTTGCAGCTTTTACCAAGGTTTGTACAAGCCAAAATTAAATTTTGAAACGGATCCCTGCCACACCCTGCCCTCCTGAACCTCCCGTTTCCTCCCTAGTGTGGTATAACGTGCCATGCCTGTTCCGCGTTTGTTTTACCTCTCCTTCCTGCCCTTGTGTTACTCATTTCAGGTGCCTCTAGTTTGCTCCCTGCTTAGCCTTGTATAAATGTGCTTCTCAGTCCTGCCTTTAATGTTGCTGCTGCTGTTTGCCTGTGTGTTCTTCCCTGCTTATGATTCCCCCGTGATCCAGTTGTGATCCAGTTGTCTTCATATCATGTATTCACATTCCTCAGCTGAGAGTGAACAAAGTTCTGTGGAAAGTATCTGACTACAGATAGACTTTCACCCAGTTCTCTGCGGGAGCTCTGATTACAGAGTGACTCCCCGACTACTTCTGAAGCCCTTCCTTAAGTATCCAGACCAGGTGATGGCATGTTTCTGAAGACTGACTAATTTCGGTCAATGGTTAATTTTAGGGGCATTGCTGACCTTGGTTCTCAAGTCCCCAGCCAATCAGATCACTTTAGGGGGTGGTTGTAATTCCCTTGTTCTACCATGAGAGAATCTCTCTCAGTTTGGTGGGTTGAGCCGAAGTTTCTGTATTTCTCTTAGGAAAAGCTATACTGCCTTAAATCTGAGAGTATAATACTCCTCGTCTCATGCCTATTCAAACGAGACCAAACATGCGTGTATTTGTCCCTAACATCTATGTGTGCTGAGTTATCCTGTTTATAGTGGAAAAGGTGTCTGTGTCTGGAGGCTGACAGCTGTTGTTGCTGTGGATTGATTGTGGAACTCTGGTCACTCCGGGGGTGAAAGGTCTTGCTTTTTCTGTGCTGCTCCAGTTATTCCTATCCAGTCTCTCAGGAGCCGGCAGGCCTTTGCCTTCCTTAAAAGGGGTGGTTTGACGAGTTGAGTCCAGTCTTGCCTGGGCCAGCGGAGCTCTGAAATAGACTGATGCAGGCTGATCAGAGTTGGGGCCTGCAGGACCTATAAGTTTTATGTCCTTACAGAATGTAAGTGGCATCATACTAAACTAGTGGTGTTCGAACTAGCATGGAAAGAGGCTATGGGTAGCTACAAAAAGGCTCTTAGTGCCGCCAAATCATCTAGTATCTATCAGAACTAATTGAAATAAACAAAAATAATCCTAGATTCCTATTTACTATGGTGTCCAAGCTGACTAATAACCAGACCACTGGTTATTTTCCAGTGACGACTTTATGAAACTTTTTGACCAAAAATATGCTCAATTAAACAGAACATTTTGAATATTGAATATTGGTTAACCAGTCAGAACTGATGTACTTAATTTTATCTTCAAATTCATCTACTTGTATGCTAGAACCTGTTCCATCAAAATTATTCAGCGATGCTCCCAGCATTGATTGAACCGCTACTAGCAATAGTTAAACTAAAACATATAATCATATTACCCCAATTTTATCTTCACTGCACTGGCTGCCAGTTAGATTTCGTGTTGACTACAAAACACTGCTCTTAACCTATAAAGCTGTAAATGGTCTTGCACCGCAGTATGTGAGTGACCTCATTTGCGTTCCGAATCATACACTTAGATGACGAGATGGAGGTATTCTATCCGTACCCAGAATAAAGAACATTACCTTTGGGGGAAGAGCATTTGCTCATAAAGCACCACAGCTATGGAATAAACTTCCTATTAGTGTTCGGAACTCAGACACAATCTCTGCTTTTAAGTCAAGGCTTAAGATGTACCTCTTTCGCCAGTCTTTTGGATAGTTAAATCTTCTTTTCTAAGGTGAATGGGAAATCTGGAGGTTCATAGTTATTTGAGATTGAAGGGGAAAGGGGGGATTGGTGCTGTCGTCCTGCCACTCTCGCCGATCACTTAAGCTGTGGATGGGAGGTGGCTTGACGCCAAAACCTCTGTAAACCCTCATGCCTGTGCTTCCTTCCAGGTCACTCTTTTAGGCAGGCTGTCATAGTTGCTTTAGTCCTGCCGGTTAGGTGTAGGGCAATAACTCTTCTCCATCTTCTCTTTTTCGAGCTGATACCGAGCCGACTACACCGTGTGAACCCGCACCTGGACTCCTGGATATAACTACATGAAACCAACTGGGACTTTATAACTATATGAACTCTAATGAATGTCAATGTAAATGCAGTTTCATGCTCCTTGGTCGCCCAGAGGAGGATGGGGTCCCCTTCTGAGTCTAGGTTCCACTCAAGGTTTCTTCCTGCTAGAGGGAGTTTCCTTGCCACTGTCGCCTCAGGCTTTTAAATATAAATATAAATATATAAAATATATAAAATATATTTTTGGCCACAACCGGGATTCGAACCCCGGTTTCCCGTGTGAAAGGCGGCGATCTTACCACTACACTATCCAGCAACTATATAATATAAGGGAGATTTACGGGAAAATACTAATACGGGAGGACGGCGGGAAAGAGAAGTAAAATACGGTAGTTTCCCGGCCAAAACGGGAGGCTCCAGTATCCCTTACATTTTAAGACAGGAAATATAAAATAATATAAATTATATAAAATATAATATAAATATAAATATAAATATATAAAATATATAAAATATATTTTTGGCCACAACCGGGATTCGAACCCCGGTCTCCCGTGTGAAAGGCGGCGATCTTACCACTACACTATCCAGCAACTATATAATATAAGGGAGATTTACGGGAAAATACTAATACGGGAGGACGGCGGGAAAGAGAAGTAAAATACGGTAGTTTCCCGGCCAAAACGGGAGACTTGACAGCTATGGCTGTCTCTGGCCACGCCCCCTACAGTCGGTCCGGCCCCTGTTCGCGTGTTCGCGAAAACGACTTCATTTATTTTCTTATTGATTTATCGACAGACTTTTTAGACGTTATAATAACAACACTCTATTGATCCCCCTCTTACTGTCCATGATACACAATGACGAGACACATGTTCACTAATGACGAGAACTATTCTATTTTTCATGCCGGGGGTCCTTCAAATCTTACATTTACAAATCTTGTTCTTGTTCTCTGCTTTCTCCTTTCTCGTTCCCGTAGATATATATTATTATACGGAGATTTACGGAGTATTCAAAGACGGTCCGGCTCCAGCTCAAGGATCACTGTTGCTGTGGTGTAGATCAGCTGATCTGTAGTAGTCTTCTACGTACATCTTCTAGTAGACCTTCTGAGGGTACTTCACGCATTCTTGGTCGGAGGGTCCAGGTTTCCAGCTTAGCTTATTTCTTATTTCTCAGGTCAGCTGCTCTTGTTTGGGATGTGCTTGACCGGCGTATACGACAGCGTGTACCAGTTCCCACTAATATCCAACAACTTCGCACAGCCAATGAAGAGGAGTGGACCAACATTCCACAGGCCACAATTGACAATCTGATAAACTCTATGCGAAGAAGATGTGTTGCATTGCATGAGGCAAATGGTGGTCACACCAGATACTGACCGGTTCTGAGTCCCCAGACCCCCAATAAAGCAAAAAACTGCACATTCCAGGGTGGCCTTTTATTGTGGGCAGTATAAGGTACACCTGTGCACTACCCATGATGTCAGATCAGCATCTTGATGTGGCACACCTGTGAGGTGGGATGGATTATCTCAGCAAAGCAGAAGTGCTCACTATCACACATTTAGACTGATTTGTGAGAAATGTTTGAGAGAAATGGTAATATTGTGTATCTGGAATGAATTGTAGGTCTTTAAGTCCATCTCATGAAAAATGGGAGCAGAAACAAGAGTGTTGCGTTTATATTTTTGTTCAGTATAGAATAAGCCCAGATTTATGTTTATTCAGTGGAGATAAGTACAACCTCTAAAGATAGGCCTACACCCGTTTTGGCAGTGTCTCCGGATCCCATGACAAATAATGCCTTCAGTACATCCTCCTCAACCCACACTGAAAGCAGAAGTGCTATGGGCTTTGCAAACGGTTTGCCGACATCACTCCTATACGTCCAATGATGACATTCACACCGTCTCCAGGGTGATGTTCCCTGACTCGCAGGGTCACTTGTGGTAAAGATAAAACCGCTTTTCTTGCGCGATTTGGACTCGCTCCATATATTAAAAGGGAGCTTCGTTGTCATGTTTGACGTAAGTATGAACAGGACCATCAAAAGAAAACAACTGGATGTGCATGTCAGGTATTGGGTGAATTATGAGAATGGCTCTCGAGTGCAGTCCTGGTTCTGGGATCACAGTACATGAGCCACTCCACCGCTGAAGACTTACTGGAGAAGTTTAAGGTAAGCCATTCAATAACATTTAAACTCATTAACGAACCCATGATTTTTAAATATCCATGGTTTATCTTTACATGTGTTTAAATGGGAGAACCATATTTATTGGTAAGCATATTTTAAAGATTTTATTGCTGCTTCATGGCTTTTGCTGCAAAAAAAATAGTTCATTGAGGAAATAGAATGTTTAAGTGTTGTGTAGCAACATGTACAGCTGTTGTACAGGCAAAAACTCTGGCTCAGTCCAAAGGAGGTGGATATAGGAATGGCTGTCATCAAGGTGGGACTTCTGTGAATTCACTGGTATCTTTACATACAAATGTATCAAACAATTGTGAAGTAAAAAATATGTGAATAACATGGAGTTTGAGCTGGTTTGATATGTACAGCTGAGGTAGTGTTAACCTTGGGCTGAGTGTGCAGAAAGATTCTGGAAATTTGACAAACCATCTTTTTGTCAGAGACAGTCAGGAGCCAAAGGCAGTGGAAGTGACCTTGGTGTCCTTCAGATTAAAAAAAATTGCCAGATTGTGCTCTCAAAAATGTGCAAAAAGGCCTTGGATAAATGCCCTCTGAAGTACTCGATTGTACATGAGATGACGTGCTTGGACCCAAACAAAATGCACACCAGCCAGATAACTGCCAGCAGAAAAGGAGAAATCTCATGCAGAAGTTTGCGCAGGAGAATCGGTTGGCAGGCAGGATATCTGCTGGTAAATCATAGGATAAGAATAGGATAGTTCAGAATATTATTTTTAAATTATGCTTTTCTTTTTTCACATCTAACTGAATCAGGGACGGATTACAAACCGGGTTAGCGGGGCCGCTGCCCAGGGGCCCTTGGGGTGCAGGGGGCCCGTGGGCCCCAAGCCCAAAACAATTTGCAACGCTTATCAGCAATGTATTTTCGTTTGTCTATTTTAGAGGGCCTACATTCTTTGATCCTCTGCCTACAAGGTCCCCTGACCCTATAGGGAGGGTGTTTGGCTGCCAAGGGCCCTTGACTTGTGGTGGTTGTGGTGGTGGTGCAGGTGGTGGTGGTGGGGGGGGGCCTCGCGAACGTTTTACCCAGGGGCCCACACAACCCATAATCCGTCCCTGAACTGAATAGTGTTAACACGTAGATTTTAGCAGTATTTAGAAGACCGACTCTTGGTGTTTGAAAAGAAGCATCAGCCCAGTTATATTTTCTTTGATGAGCCTAGAGATATCTCAAGATTAAATTAAAATGATTGCACATTTATGGTATCATAGGAAAATTGGGTTATAAATCACTTTCCTATTCTACATGTGATTCTGTGTATTGACATTGTTGATCTGCATCTAATCTACTGTAATTAATGTAATTACAGGTGATGCAATATCCCAGCAGTCTGATAATCACCTGCACAATGAGGCAAAAGGCTTGGATTTTATATCCTTCATTCCTTCAGCACCATCCAAAGTTGATGTCTTTTTACATCAAAAAGTTAGTGGGCCTTATCCTGACCTCTGGATGTTCTGCAAGAACTTGCTGCTGCTGTCCTATGGGCAAGCCGAAGTGGAACGAATAGAGGTGGAGACCTGCAACTTATCAGAGGAAACAGTTGTTGCACAGAGGCTTATATGCGACCATGTCAGAGTGTGTGGGGGAGCAACCAAAGCGCCTCTGACCAAAGGTGAAAGATGAGCGAAAAGCAAAAAAGAAAACTTGAGGAACTCAAGAGGAAGAGAGTCTCACTGGAAAGTGTATGTGAGAGTTTACAAAAGGATGCTGAGCACATGGCAGAGGAAGCAGAGAGTGCTGCTGGAACCAAAAGGGCAACATTACTTACCAAGTCCAATACTCTGAGCCGACGAGCGAAGGAGGAGAAAGAGCAGTTGGTGGTCTTAAATGCAGATACTGAAGAATAGGCTACTGAACTGTGACTCCTAACACATCAAGAGTGAATCGGTGGAAACAAAAATATTTAGGTTCTTTGCATTTTTGGAGTATTTTACTTTCTGTGCCTGTTTGTACATTGTTCACAGCCATAATACTTTATAATTACAAGGTAGTTTTATGTTAGAGCTCTTGCTCCAATAAATATGTGCCTTGTAATTAACTAAATTCTAGGCTATTCAGTTTTTTTTGCCCTCGTGATGGTCGTGGGTTGTGAAAAAAGCCTTCTTCTTAGGGGTACCGCTGGGGCCAGCCGGGCGTATGTCGTGGCTTCAGTGAGTACTTATGTTTGTCATGCTGCCTGTGTACTTTATAGCGGCACAACATATTTCTGCAAATTGCATGCGTCAAATTGTCTGTCTCTCTTAAAAAATATGAAGTGTCACCAAAATTTTAAACGGGGAATCAATCTCAATGAAAAATATTCGTCAAGTAACGTTTCTAAAATAATATAGACATACTAATAATTATATATTAATAAATCGGATGAACGATGCATCCCAAATTGTATCCGCTGCGCACTTCTTAATCAGGGCAATCGCATCGTGGAGGTTTCTGCAGACGCCCAAAAAGACTTACTTAAGAAAACTGTTGCATGATAATTTGTACCATTTTCAAGGGTGGGGGGCGTGCAGTAGATGCCCCCTTTATTTTTGTGCTTCTGCCGTTCAAACCGAGCAGCACTGAGTTTGTCATGGCACCTGACGCCAAATCTACTGCTTAGCTGCTACAGACAGAACTATCTTCAAATCACCACTAGGGGGTGTCAATGCTGCAGCTTCGTTCTATGGTTGATCTTTTTCAAAGACAGTTTTTTTTCTCTCTCTCCACATAATCAACTTAACTGATTAGCGTGCTTTCATAGTAATGGTTTTTAATCCGTGTTAATCTTCTGAACAATGACTAGTAAAGGTTCTATGAGGTTGTCCTACTTACTATGGATTTTAAGTTTTTTATCAAGGTGTTAAAACGTACCACAGTTGCCAGTCCTGTGTTTTATGTCTAGCAATTTGTACAGTTTCTTCAGTATAAACACATGCCATGATCTGTGAGAATCTCCTCCAGAACTCTGCATTTCCTCAAGATCTTTTTGTAATATTGCATCATGGCACTGCTCAGAACAACACAGATGGTGCATAACAACACAAGGGAGTACAAGACAACATGGTGCAGAAACAGTGCGATACAAAGCAGGACAAAACTGGATGATACGTGGTCAGTGGTGGATAAAGTGCAGTAACAGCTGTACAGTGCAGCTGCCGTGGAAATGACTGTTACAGGGGATGCAAAAGCTGCAGGTTTGAATTGTTTGGCGAATGAAGCTGTTCATGAATCTGCTAGTCAGTGTTTGTGGATGGTGGTCAGAGTCCTGGATTATAGACTGAACCTTGTTACTGTGGCAGTTAAAGTACAGCTGGTCAATGGAGGGCAGTTCAGTGCGAATGATGTTCTTAACAGACTTCGCAATGTACTGCCTTCCTGTCATGTGGCTCCACCATACCATAGTACTACTGTAAGAACTAGGGATGTAACGATACATTCAACTCACCATTTGATACGATTCACGATTCTGAGTTCACGATACAATTTTCTCATTTTTTGCAGAATGAGCTGCAGACAAATATATTCAAAAATATTCTTATATTTATCTTTCTGAACTGTTGACACTGTTGTGAACAGTGCAACTGAATTTGAATAAAATACTGTTGAAAAAAATCCCAAATCAAAATAAGTAAATAAAAAAAAATAAATCAAATAAATAAGCTAAGGTTTGCATGTGCAGCTTTTTAGCGTGCTTTGCCCTTTTAATAATCTTCACTCAGCTCACGGTGGTGCCAGTGGACCTGTTTGTGTATGTTATCAGTCTATTACAATGTTTGCATGCAGTTTATGTCTTGTCTGTGCTTTTCTCGCTGTTTCCTCCTCGTTTGTGATTACCGGAAAGCTAATATGCTGCCACACCGCCAATTGAAGATCGGGCGGTGCGTCCATCCATCCATTTTCTGAAACCACTTAATCCCAACTGAGATCGCGGGGGAGACCGGAGCCTATCCCGGGAACAAGGGGCGCAGACAGGAACCAAGCCCAGGCAGTCACCTACACACCGCAGGTCGCACACACTCACACAACTACAGGGCCAATTTAGACTCACCAGTCAACCTATCCTGCATGCTTTTGGACCGTGGGAGGAACCTGGAGTCCCCGGCGAAAACGGGGAGAGCATGCGAACTCCACACAGAAAGGGCCCTGGACCGAAGCCAGCACTAACCACTGTGCCGTCCTCAGTTTCAAATTCATTCATCATCTCGCGTTCGCTCAAAACCAAAAACTGACGTACGATGTCGACGTGATACGCAGTGACATCTGACGTCAAACTCACATTGTGAAATCAAATGTAATATTACACCAGTTTTTCTGTTAAAGTACTGTGAAGTACTCCTACAATAGTGATTCATTTTCCACATCAGCCGGTTTAAATCTTCATGCATTTGCACCGATTTTTAACTGATTTGTGATTCATCATTACATGCCAGGGCCAGCAGCTCTGCATGGCTCGACCCTCATAAACATTCTCCACACATGCTGTTCAGGCAGTGGCCACAGAAATTCCCCCAGTGAACTTTATGCTTTCTGTCGGAGAGTATGCTGTGTTCTGGCCTTAAACCCTGCATACTACTTTGCAGACTTTGATCCTCTTAACAACAATTGGCATTTCTGGTGGCTGAATATCCATCCATCCGTCATCCAACTGCATGCTTAAAAGCTGTGAATAATAGTAATAATTCTTAAAATTGCAACTATCTAGAATTTCAGCCTAGTTACTCAGCTAAATTACTATTTAAACCTAGAATAATTTCTATAAGGGGCGGCATGGTGGTGCAGTGGTTAGCACTGTCGCCTCACACCTCTGGGACCCGGGTTCGTGTCTCCGCCTGGGTCACATGTGTGTGGAGTTTGCATGTTCTCCCCATGTCGTTGTGGGGTTTCCTCTGGGTACTCCGGTTTCCCCCCACAGTCCAAAAACATGCTGGGGCTAATTGGAGTTGCTGAATTGCCCGTAGGTGTGTGTGTGTGAGTGGATGGTGTGTGAGTGTGCCCTGCGATGGGCTGGCCCCCCATCCTGGGTTGTTCCCTGCCTCGTGCCCATTGATTCTGGGATAGGCTCCGGACCCCCCGCGACCCAATAGGATAAGCGGTTTGGAAAATGGATGGATGGATAATTTCTATATGTGTGATAGAATCAAAAAATATTTTGTTTTACATATAAATCTTCACAAGGTGTATTACACATGGTATTCCCCAGACACCGCCACCCCAACAGATGCTTTGTTTGTTAAGACAATAGCTCAGAAAGTGGTTGATCGATCTTTTGCAGCTTTTACCAAGGTTTGTACAAGCCAAAATTAAATTTTGAAACGGATCCCTGCCACACCCTGCCCTCCTGAACCTCCCGTTTCCTCCCTAGTGTGGTATAACGTGCCATGCCTGTTCCGCGTTTGTTTTACCTCTCCTTCCTGCCCTTGTGTTACTCATTTCAGGTGCCTCTAGTTTGCTCCCTGCTTAGCCTTGTATAAATGTGCTTCTCAGTCCTGCCTTTAATGTTGCTGCTGCTGTTTGCCTGTGTGTTCTTCCCTGCTTATGATTCCCCCGTGATCCAGTTGTGATCCAGTTGTCTTCATATCATGTATTCACATTCCTCAGCTGAGAGTGAACAAAGTTCTGTGGAAAGTATCTGACTACAGATAGACTTTCACCCAGTTCTCTGCGGGAGCTCTGATTACAGAGTGACTCCCCGACTACTTCTGAAGCCCTTCCTTAAGTATCCAGACCAGGTGATGGCATGTTTCTGAAGACTGACTAATTTCGGTCAATGGTTAATTTTAGGGGCATTGCTGACCTTGGTTCTCAAGTCCCCAGCCAATCAGATCACTTTAGGGGGTGGTTGTAATTCCCTTGTTCTACCATGAGAGAATCTCTCTCAGTTTGGTGGGTTGAGCCGAAGTTTCTGTATTTCTCTTAGGAAAAGCTATACTGCCTTAAATCTGAGAGTATAATACTCCTCGTCTCATGCCTATTCAAACGAGACCAAACATGCGTGTATTTGTCCCTAACATCTATGTGTGCTGAGTTATCCTGTTTATAGTGGAAAAGGTGTCTGTGTCTGGAGGCTGACAGCTGTTGTTGCTGTGGATTGATTGTGGAACTCTGGTCACTCCGGGGGTGAAAGGTCTTGCTTTTTCTGTGCTGCTCCAGTTATTCCTATCCAGTCTCTCAGGAGCCGGCAGGCCTTTGCCTTCCTTAAAAGGGGTGGTTTGACGAGTTGAGTCCAGTCTTGCCTGGGCCAGCGGAGCTCTGAAATAGACTGATGCAGGCTGATCAGAGTTGGGGCCTGCAGGACCTATAAGTTTTATGTCCTTACAGAATGTAAGTGGCATCATACTAAACTAGTGGTGTTCGAACTAGCATGGAAAGAGGCTATGGGTAGCTACAAAAAGGCTCTTAGTGCCGCCAAATCATCTAGTATCTATCAGAACTAATTGAAATAAACAAAAATAATCCTAGATTCCTATTTACTATGGTGTCCAAGCTGACTAATAACCAGACCACTGGTTATTTTCCAGTGACGACTTTATGAAACTTTTTGACCAAAAATATGCTCAATTAAACAGAACATTTTGAATATTGAATATTGGTTAACCAGTCAGAACTGATGTACTTAATTTTATCTTCAAATTCATCTACTTGTATGCTAGAACCTGTTCCATCAAAATTATTCAGCGATGCTCCCAGCATTGATTGAACCGCTACTAGCAATAGTTAAACTAAAACATATAATCATATTACCCCAATTTTATCTTCACTGCACTGGCTGCCAGTTAGATTTCGTGTTGACTACAAAACACTGCTCTTAACCTATAAAGCTGTAAATGGTCTTGCACCGCAGTATGTGAGTGACCTCATTTGCGTTCCGAATCATACACTTAGATGACGAGATGGAGGTATTCTATCCGTACCCAGAATAAAGAACATTACCTTTGGGGGAAGAGCATTTGCTCATAAAGCACCACAGCTATGGAATAAACTTCCTATTAGTGTTCGGAACTCAGACACAATCTCTGCTTTTAAGTCAAGGCTTAAGATGTACCTCTTTCGCCAGTCTTTTGGATAGTTAAATCTTCTTTTCTAAGGTGAATGGGAAATCTGGAGGTTCATAGTTATTTGAGATTGAAGGGGAAAGGGGGGATTGGTGCTGTCGTCCTGCCACTCTCGCCGATCACTTAAGCTGTGGATGGGAGGTGGCTTGACGCCAAAACCTCTGTAAACCCTCATGCCTGTGCTTCCTTCCAGGTCACTCTTTTAGGCAGGCTGTCATAGTTGCTTTAGTCCTGCCGGTTAGGTGTAGGGCAATAACTCTTCTCCATCTTCTCTTTTTCGAGCTGATACCGAGCCGACTACACCGTGTGAACCCGCACCTGGACTCCTGGATATAACTACATGAAACCAACTGGGACTTTATAACTATATGAACTCTAATGAATGTCAATGTAAATGCAGTTTCATGCTCCTTGGTCGCCCAGAGGAGGATGGGGTCCCCTTCTGAGTCTAGGTTCCACTCAAGGTTTCTTCCTGCTAGAGGGAGTTTCCTTGCCACTGTCGCCTCAGGCTTGCTTGGTGGGGTTCTGGCCGGTTAAATGTAAAGTGCTTTGTGACAATGCATGTCGTTAAAAGCGCTATATAAATAAAATTGAATTGAATTGAAGTGCTTCCTCAGATTCATTTTTAAATGTTCTCCAGCTAATTTCCACTATGGCCACGAGTTCTAGTATTTTAAATTAATATTGAAATGGTCATTTGGCTGAACAGCATCCCGACCTGTTAGAATCTTATATACCTGGATCATGTCCCCCCATAGTCTCCTTTGCTTGAGGCTAAACAGATTCAGCTCAGCGAACCTCTCTTCATAAGACATTCCTCTAAGTGCAGGAATCATTCTAGTCATCCTACGTTGCACCTTTTCCAAGGCAGCAATGTCCTTCTGAAGGTATGGTGACCAAACCTGCACACAGTATTCTAGGTGGGATCTTACCAAGGAATTATATAATCGTAGCATCACTTCTCTTGACTTACATCTCTAGGTGTGTGGAGTTTAATCCAACATCCTTTTGCCTTTTTTTAATGCTTCCCCACACTGGCAAGAGTGGGACATGGAAGTATCAACATACACACCGAGATCTTTCTCGTAATCAGCTACCTTTATTTCAGTGGAACCCATAAAATATCTGTACTTTACTATATTTACTATATTTCTGCTCCCTGCATGGATTACCTTATATTTATCTATGTTAAATTTCATCTGCCACGTATGAGCCCAGTCGCTAATTAAATCCAGATCCTGTTGTAGCCTCTCTGGACATGAGACATGATCTAACATCAATCAGAAGATACCACACCAGCAGATAATGATTTCTGGAATAGTAAAGTTAAAGGTTGGCTAATAATACCCCTCATCTCTTTTAAAACTATAGATAAGATGCCATCAGGGCCTTGCGATTTATTTATTTTGAGCTTAGCTAGGCTTTGTACCACATCAGCCTCAGTTATACATATATTGGTCATAGACATCGTTGTATTTGTACTAAATGGTGGTAAGCTATTCTACTGTGAACAGCCATTGTAAAATAATCATTAAACTCATTTATATCAATTTCATTTTCAATTATAAGGCCCTTACTATCCTGCAAATGAGTGATTTTCAGCTTTTAGAGCTCTTTCGGAGTTAAAATATTGGAAGAAACTTTTAACGTCATCCTTATAACTGTTATTAACTAAACCTGTAGACTTAGATACTCCTGCTTTATTTTGAAATCATTAGTTAATTTCCATTTGTGGAAGAAAGCCCTTTTGCTCCTGACTTTATTCTTAATTTTCGTAGTAAACCACCTGTGACATCGCGTGCTGGACGAACAGGCAGGAAGCGAGGAATCAAGGATCCGGGAAACGGAGAGTCGGGAATGAGGGTTTATTGATGAAAACAGGTACCAACAGCGAGAGATTTCAATGACAGGACTGGGGAAACAGACTTGAATGTGGACTAAATACACAGGACTACTCAAACTGACAGAAAACAGCTGGTTACAATCGGGGCAGCACACATGGTTAATGAGGGGGCGTGGCACACACGAGGATCGTACAAGCAGGTCATGACACCAGCTTGGTTGCAGTTTCCTAGATTTAGTTTTTCTGGAAACGGGTATGAAGTTCTTTTGCACTTGCAACAATGTGCTTTTAAAAAATTCCCATGCCTCTTCCACAGTATTGCTATTTAACTCCATCCGATTTACAGTTTCTAGTTTCAGTCTCATACCATTGAATTACCCTTCCTAACATTGTATACTTTTGTTTTGGACTTGGTTGAAGACTCAGGCAGCAGGAGTTGCCCCAACGTTGGTATGTCCTTATCCATAAGGGGGAGTAAACGTTCTGGTTTCCCGACCTTATAGATGAAGGAGTTGGGGGATGTTGCCAGTGACCTGCCGGATTCCAGGCAGAACAGGCCTCGCTATGCCACAGCCCTTCAGAGACTGGGCCTTCCGTGCAGAACCTCTGCATCCAAATTAGACCAGTTGTTTAACAAAACCCTAAAATGGGGTTATTTTTGACATGGAACGGGACTTTGATTCAACAACCCATTACTTAGTTGCGGCAAGTACCCAATATCAAGTATAGCTGCAAAGAATCTGCCAGAGATTTTCAGAGAAGTTCCCCAGATGCATGGACTGGACTAAGGTGCGTCAGATTAAACAGGAGCCTGGTAAATTCTGTGAGCCCCACGCCAAGTGACTGATGGAAACATACTCCAGCTACAGTGAGATGGACCCTCCAGCGGACCGAGAGTGGGATTCCCTCTGGGAGCGACAACTCGTGCAGTTGCTGGTGGATGAGCTGCAAACAGACATCAAGAAGGACTTCCAACCTCACAATCATTTACCAAACCACTTCAGGTAACTTGTAAAGATGTAGGTATTGGAGTATTCACACATTCATTTGCAGTGTCCACCTCCTGTCCGGTAAATTTGGCAGGACAAAATTTGAATAACCTATAGGCCAGACTCATGAATGCGGCTGAACGAGTAAAGGTAGAACAGGTGGCCAATCCTGTTATACAGTCCTAGTAGATTGAGAACCACCTGATTGCAACTGTAGTTGGAATCAAGGGCTGAGCAGCATGGTGGCCTGGGGGACAATTATGAAAACACAGACCCACTGATATCCTTAAAACCCACAATCAAAAGAGGAGTCAGGATGGCCAGTGACATGTGCTGGCTAAATGGGGACAACAAAGAGAGAACAGAACAAGGCAGGGAGGGATTCTGACACAGGTGCCATGCTACTTTGTTTAAATATGCTGTAATGTTTTAGTGCAAGCCTTAGACAATGGAATCTCTGAATGACGCCGCAGTCTGGCTCTTTCTGAAGGTCCTATACTGTAACCGTCCTGAGAAGTTGTTTGCATGCACTTGCTGCCTTGACACTTGTTGATGTGCGTGTGCCCTGCTCGAGCAGTAAAGGGGAGATCACATGCAGAGCTGATTTTCTGTAGTTCCTTAGAATAAAAATAGAATATTCTCTTCAAATAGGAACACATGCTGCGTTTGATTATTTCACTCCAACTCGGACAAAAACGTCACGAAAAACATCACTTCCCATTAGAAACGCCTCTTTTATGACGTTAATGTCTGACAGAATCTTCTTGTCCGAGTTGCCCCTGTGACGTAATTTCAACATGGCGGCTTACACACTCAACATTAATTCTATTTTACAAATCCTTAAAAATGTTTATTTTGTTAAATTTATTATTATCCCATCCATCCATTTTCCAAACTGCTTATCCTACTGGGTCACGGGGGGTCCGGAGCCTATCCCGGAAGCAATGGGCACGAGGCTGGGAACAACCCAGGATGGGGGGCCAGCCCATCGCAGGGCACACTCACACACACCATGCACTCTCACATGCATTCCTACGGGCAATTTAGCAAGTCCAATTAGCCTCAGCATGTTTTTGGACTGTGGGGGGGAACCGGAGTACCCGGAGGAAACCCCACGACGACATGGGGAGAACATGCAAACTCCACACACATGTGACCCAGGCGGAGATTTGAACCTGGGTCCCAGAGGTGTGAGGCAACAGTGCTAACCAGTGCACGACCATACCGCCCATTTATTATTATTATTATTTATAATTATTAGTAATTATTAATGTAATTGCACGTGTTCGATTTAGAGAATACCATATTGTGACCGTAAACAGTATCCTAACATGCAATATCAGATTTTTACCAGACTTGTTAGTGTTTTTGGTTTGTTTGTAGTTTGTTTGCCTCTCGAAAAAAGAATATCGCTATGAATGTACTAAAATACTTTATAAAGCTTTTAATGTGGTTTGACTAGTTCCTGTTTCTTGTTTATTTGTCTGAAATAATAATCTTACTCCATAACTGCTAAAATATAAAGCAACAACACAGCAGCGTATTCATGGAGGCAGCCATGTTTGTTCCGAGTTGTGCTAGCTTGAACGGGAGATTGTTGGATGTGATGTCACCCAATTTGGAATTTCCAAGTTCCGAGAGAAAAACGAACGCACCACAAGACTCTGGCTGGAAATTTCTACAATAGAGCCATTTAGTTATTTCTAGAAAAATATTTAGAGCCAATGACCTGATGTCATTGTAACACAGGTCACTGTCCGTGGTGCTGAATTCTCTACTTGATGGGCTGGTGCTGAATGAATATGACAGCTGGCCAACATGTCTGTGTGCTTCCACTGACTGGCACCCAGACATATAATGACTTTTAACAATGAGGAGGGAAACGTCCAGACAGGAAATTAGTCAACAGTAATTAGTAATCACATATAGTTCTCATTTATCATGATGTAAAATTCAAAAACCTTTTTTTTATTATTAAGGGATAAATGTAATTGAGTTTTAATGTATCCTTTCCGCTCTTAAAATCGCAAATTATTTCTGACTATTAATCTGCACATTTTAATAATTTCATTAATATTACCTAATTGGTTTGTCTTTTTTATTAAATTTTAAAACTAGCTGTACAATTGTTGATGTTGTTGCTGTTCTGAATGTCATTGGCCTGTTGCCTTACGTCTGTCTAAACATGAGTGAGGGGATGGATGCACTATTCTATGGGGGCCTCTGTAGAGAATAAATGATCCTAATTTTATATTGAGAGAGATGGTTAATTCCTTTTTAATCCATACTGCGTTCAGAGCCCCTGTTCTGCCGTTGATCACTGCTGCATATCATCCCCAAACCAATGGCCTGGATGAGAAAACGAATGATGACATAAAATGGTAAGTCTGTTTTTGAGGTTGTTTTAGAACTGTGTGAGACAGGCTCTATTCTTTTAACATTACATCAGGAATTACTGATATTATTGACAATCAATCCCTTAATATACAGTATCTCACAAAAGTGAGTACACCCCACACATTTTTGTAAATATTTTATTATATCTTTTCAAGGGACAACGTTAAAGATATGAAACTCTGATAGAATGTAAAGTAATCAGTGTACAGCTTGTATAATGGTGTAAATTTGATGTCCCCTCAAAATAACTCAACACACAGCCATTAATGTCTGAACTGCTGGCAACAAAAGTGAGATTAAAAATGATTTGTGGCAAGATCGGATCATGTGTGTTGAAGAGTTTCTTATGACTGACAAGTAGTTATTTAAAAACATATCTTGAAACAGCAAATTACATTGTTCTTAATGCTTTTAGAAAATGACTCTTTATAATGATCTGTGAATAATAATAATTTGCTATGAATGTTTTTCCACTTCAGCTTTCCACAATTATTCTTCCCGATGAGAAAAGCTACGGCACGTTTTTTGATGAAAAAAATAAAGTAGTTGAGACAATAAGCAACAACAGCTGAAAACATCTCCTAGTAACAGGAAAAACAGAAGCAGGCATGTGGTAAACGAATACAAAAGAGGTACCAAAACACAGTTTATCATGTTGGAGATGAGGCGCTTCTGTTCAACATGAGGAAGCGGGGACGGAAAGGAGGAAGAACGGAACCGGATTTTACCGGACCTTATGTCATCCAGGCAATATGTGGCAAGCTGGTTACACTGTCTAATTCTGAAGGGGCAACTTTAAAGAACAAATACAATGTAAACCACATACAGAAGGAGCCAAACTGATGTCCCAAGTCAGGAATCACACAAGGTGCCAGAAGAGTATAAGACCAGTAAACCTCCCTCTAGCGCAGAGCTTCTGACAATCGAGAAGGATGCTGACAGTTGAAAAAAAACTCATGTCTGTGTGTTATGAAAGAATATCAATAAATGTTTCCGAAAGGGGATGACTCATTTGGTAATTATTTACGGCTTATGTTATGGCTGCCAATTTACAGTCTTTACTGAAGTCTGACTTCTTTTGAGTCACCTTTAATATAGATTGGACACTCTCTATGCAATGTGCAATACTTACATAGATGGTAAATGTTTACCTGCTTGCACAGATGGATGATTAGGTAATTAGTGTAAGTGTGTGTGTGTGTTCAATCGCATGTATGTCCAAGGTCCATAGTAAATAATATACACTGATCAAGAGATGCCCGAAAGTGGATAAAAGAGGACATTAGTGGGTGCATCACTTAGTGTAACGCGTGCAGGAAAATGAGCAGGACTGCAAGCCATATAATGACCCTTGTCTAGCTCTTAATACAGTATGCATACAGTGATGTATCTACAATGGACAGCTACTATGAGCAGATAGCACAGTACAGGTGCTTATAAGATCTGTATGCTGTTTCCATCCATCCATCCATTGTCCAAACCGCTTATCCTACTGGGTCGTGGGGGGTCTGGAGCCTATCCCGGAAGCAATGGGCACGAGGCAGGGAACAACCCAGGATGGGGAGCCAGCCCATCACAGGGCACACTCACACACTATTCACTCATACATGCATACCTACGGGCAATTTAGTAACTCCAGTTAGCCTCAGCATCCATCCATCCATCCATTGTCCAAACCGCTTATCCTACTGGGTCACAGGGGGTCCGGAGTCTATCCCGGAATCAATGGGCACGAGGCAGGGAAGAACCCAGGATGGGGGGCCAGCCCATCACAGCTCACACTCACACACCATTCACTCACACATGCACACCTACGGGCAATTCAGCAACTCCAATTAGCCTCAGCATGTTTTTGGACTGTGGGGGGAAACCGGAGTACCCGGAGGAAACCCCACGACGACACGGGGAGAACATGCAAACTCCACACCCATGTGACCCAGGCAGAGACTCGAACCCGGGTCCCAGAGGTGTGAGGCAACAGTGCTAACCACTGCACCACCATGCCGCCCCCTGTATGCTATTTCATTCTATAAAAAGAAACTTACTGTACTGTACAATAAAGTATTTCACCACTGCTTCTTCCTCAGCTCCCACTGTTTGCTAGCACATGCATCTTTTGATTTCTTAGTGCAATCTGTGCTTTATTTTTTTTTTGTGAAATGTAAGTGCAGTATCTGTTTATTAAGTGCTGTGGTTTAATATGTACATTATTATTTCAGTACTGTGTATACTGTCCTTAATGTCTTGCCTCTCTCGTATAACTTGAGATACGCCCAAATTGACTTGCAACAAGTGGTCCTGGTTCCAAATGCGGAAGGCGATGGATACCTGTATTTTATATGCTGTAGTGTGCTGGGTGTCAGACATTGCAATGCACCTTGCTTTGATCTTGACCTGTTAGATCAGAGGGAGGTAATCTTATCCAGAAAGGGCCACTGTGTATGATGGTTTTCACTGCAACTCTCTGAACAGCGAACCTAACAGTTATCCCAATACCTTGATCTTGCTAGCATATTTAAATGTGTACCTATTCAGGAATAGAGTGGTGAAGGCATTCAGAGGAGGACTGATGATTATCAGAGGGAACAAAGGGGCTGGGTACTTGTCAGTATCCAGTAGAACCACCAGACTCCTACACTGAATGGTTCTGGATGTGGCACAGACGTTAATCCCTCTGTATTAGGGGATCCGTCTCCAGTTTGTACTCTTCTAGTTAATAGGTAGATTATCAGGCAGTTTTTCACCCTAGTCCAGTACTCATTGACAGCCTAATACACCGTGTTTCAGTTTGTCTTGATAGTCAATACATGTCACAGGATGTACATTACTCTGATGGGCAGGCCCTCTTACATATGATGGAAATTGCAATACCTACTTTTGGCCACGAGATGGCAGCAAGAAAATAGAAAAATTATTTTCCCACGGTCTACTAGCAGCTTTTAGATGTTAATTCTTCATAAAAATAATTTGACTTGATCCAATGTATTTTTAATACAAACAATTACCACACAAAGCTGCTAGTTTCCTCCGGTTTCCCCCCACAGTCCAAAAACATGCTGAGGCTAATTGGAGTAGCTAAATTTACCGTAGGTGTGCATGTGTGAGTGAATGGTGTGTGAGTGTGAGCTGTGATGGGCTGGCCCCCCATCCTGGGTTCTTCCCTGCCTCGTGCCCATTGATTCCGGGATAGACTCCGGACCCCCTGTGACCCAGTAGGATAAGCGGTTTGGACAATGGATGGATGGAAATAGCATACAGATTAAGCACCTGTACTGTGCTATCTGCTTATAGTAGCTGTCCATTGTAGATACATCACTGTATGCATACTGTATTAAGAGCTAGATAAGGACAGTGGGTCATTATATGGCTTGCAGTCCTGCTCATTTTCCTGCACCCGTTACACTAAGTGATACACCCACTAATGTCCTCTTTCATCCACTTTCAGGCATCTCTTGATCAGTGTATATTACTTACTATGGACCTTGGACATACATGCGATTGGACACACACACACACACACACACACTTACACTAATTACCTAATCAACCATCTGTGCAAGCAAGTAAACATGTACCATCTATATAAGTATTGTACATAGCATAGAGAGTGTCCAATCTATATTAAAGGTGACTCGAAAGAAGTCAGACTTTAGTAAAGACTGTAAATTTCTCAGCCATAACATAAGCCGTAAATAATTACCAAATGAGTCATCCCCTTTCGGAAACATTTATTGATATTCTTTCATAACACACAGACATGAGTTTTTTTTCAACTGTCAGCATCCGATCCAAACGGGATTCCCATTTCCTTTCTGTGGGATCCAACAGAACACGGGCTGACCATCAGTCAACATGTCTTCAACCATGCAGGACAGGACCCAGTCCAGGCCAAACCTCACGGTGCTGGTGTTAATAAAAAAAATGTAAGGAACATGCAGCTGCAGCTCACACACAAACACAGTCCACAGCATCCAGAAAAAGGTCAGGCCTTTTTCTTCTTTAGCTGACTCCGCCCAGACCTCGCCCCCTTTCTGGGCGCCTCGCACTATGCCTTTGAACTGGCCCTGCAGCTTGGCCCGTTTCCTGTTTCCCAATGCAAGTCATAAGATTCACCCGTAAATGATATTTTGAATCGGAACGATATTTATTACTATTGTTTAGATTAAATATATAACGGTTTAATGATTGAATATAACTTGATATTGTTGTTTGTGTTGTTTAGTTTGAGGTTCTAGTTTCTGTCTTTATCCGCTTTCGTTTCAGTAGGCAGCTGGTTCATCCCAGGCTCAGGGTCTCTCTGCTCTTCATCAAACCCACACCCCCAGTTTGGGAGCACCCTCTCCCTCTCCTCCCCCCACGGCTGTGACTGTTACTCCTCCTTGAGGAGTAACTGCTCCGCCCCCTATCCCAGCCCCTATACCCACAGGAGTGCATCACCCAGTGAGCCGCCGCCCTGCCTGTCCCCTCACACAAGCACACACTGAAATCATGGTCCTAAGCTCTCTGTGTGGGTCACCACGATAGTACAGCACACCGACGATTACCCTCTGACTGAATCAGAATCAGCTTTATTTGGCCAAGTATGTTCACACATATTGGGAATAGTTAGACATTTAATCAAAATAATTAAGACAAGACATAAACATACAGTTCTGTTGATATGCGACGCATATAACCTCTGCATTCACAGCACTGCTTCAGTTATCGAAGAGCAAATTTCAAAACTCACTCAGTCCGATAACCTAAAGTAATAAGTCATAATCCTCTTCATACGTTGCAGTAATGGGAATGAAATCTCACTCAGTGTTTATGTAATGGAGCAATGGAATTTCGTGAAATTCCAAAAGTCCACAGAAATATTTAGAAAAACATTCCTGCAGACTGAGTTTTTGATATTTGCTTTTCAATTAACACAATTTTCTTCAGTCTGAGGTTTAACAGAATTCAGCCATATGCTGTTCAAAAAAAACTACACAGAACAAAAACAGAATGGACTTTACATCTGTCTGAAAGGAAAGTTGACACAGGCTGCAGCAGTGAACAAATCAATCAATGTATTAAAGTTAGGCATTAAGTAACTGGAGGCAGTATATACATAACATGATAACATGCCTTTTCTGTATTGACCATATTAAGGACGCTGTAACACTGCCCACCACATACCTGCTTCATTTATTGTTTTATACTTGCAGCTGCTTATTCAGACAGCTCGTCTACCTGTCTGTCCATGTTGCCCTCCCATGACAACTGGTCCAGCCTACAGGTGCCGTCCCATTCCGGCATGTTACCCATGAGTCATAGCGGCACCTCCGGGAGCAGCTCCAGGTGAGCCCGTGCCTCCCTCCCCCACCTGTCCCCATGCTGAGTCTCGGGCCCCGTCTTCCCTCTTGTTCTCGCCTATACCCACATCCTGGCCTGTGTCTGCATCGTCTCACCTCGTTAACAGGACTTTCGCCTTCTTCTGTCCTGATCCATTCAGGCCCATCATTCTGGGACATGCTTTGATTTATTTCGCCATAGTTACTCTTTGTTTTCCTTTGTACTTTGCACTCTACAAGTAAAATGAATAAAAAATAGGCATTATTTTGATATTGTTTTAGTACAGTGACACTAGTATATTTGTTGTTGTTTCCAGGCAACACTGCATGCTGATTTAACGTCTTTCCTTAATCTCCACCCCATTGCTCACACACAGCCAGTATCCCAGTTTGTGGTCAATGAGCTCCTCCTCACTCACCCCAGTCTCCTAGTCCAGTGGAATGTCCAACAGCTTGGGCTCTCAGTTCCTGCGTGTCATGCCCGGCTCGTCCGCTCCTCCTGTGTGCCACGCCCCCTGATTACCACGTGTTTTCTCCCGATTTGTACCCAGCTGTATCTAGTTAATTTGCTCAGTCCTGTGTATTTCAGTCCGTGTCTTACCTGAGTCCAGTGTCTGTCATTGATGTTTGTATGCGTGAGATGTTTCCCCGTCCGCGCTTCCTAATTAAACTCCCGTTTTTGCCTGTCCGCTTGCTCCTTGCACGCCTTGCCCGCACGATCGCCTGCCTGCTTGTACCCGATCGTGACACTGCGCAGCTCTACAACTCATTACCCAGGGCTCTCGCACCCGGCCACAGTGCCCCTCTCAGGCTCCCCGCTGTATGACAGCACTGCCCCATCGGAAGTTCATGAAGCCTCACAGTACGACGCCTCTCCCCACGCGCGCTTAGCCACCACCGGGACTCCCATCACTCCTCCTTCCCTGTAGGGCGGCGCACTTCCATTATTATTACAGTTTCTACTGTCACTCTGTTGCTTTTCCTGGTGCTGGACTTTTGACAGATAAATACATTATTTGTTGCATTCAGTGACAAAAGATTGGTCTGTTTAACACCCTCAGTCTCCACCCTATGAGCCCCTTGTTGGCGGCAGAATCAGGAAGATGTCGGAGAAAGCAGAGGTAAAGTGAATAGTCACCTCGACAATAATGTGGAAACCGCTAATGGTGATCATGCCTGTGTGGGTGAAATGGATCACCACAGTATAAGCGGATGATGATTATAGACGATTTTTCCCTTTTTCTTTATGTCTGTTTACCATCTAATAGGCATTTTTTTTCTTTGGGATGCGTCTAGGTCAGATACGACCAAAATATTTTTCTCATTTCAGAAGTGAAAAAAAATATTGCTCTCAGATTCTGTTCAGTTGTAGTTTTTTAAAATAATGTACCTTGATTTGTGTTTGTTTAAAATGCCATTACCTGTTGCTTACTGGGCCGCTGAAAATGTCTGGCCCAGCTAAATTTCTTGGTTTAAAAATCTGGCCCAACTACTTTCCAGACCTGGACTAGCCCTACTGAATCATACACTAATGTTATTCTGTTATGTGGGCTGTTGTGATAGGGAGATTTGCTGGATGCTGCACGACGGGTGGTGTCCCTGCTGCAGAATGCCCTGTCTGAAGC